>NW_024582939.1:223983-235550 GCF_018398535.1 Haplochromis burtoni
TTTATACAGATGATGAGTTCAAACAGGTGCCATTCATACAGGTAACGAGTGGGGGACAGAAAAGCTTCTTACAGAAGATGTTACAGGTCTGTGAGAGCCAGAGAATTTCCTTGTTTGAGGTGACCAAATACTTATTTTCCCCGCTCCTTTGCAAAGCCAGGAACCCACCCCTAATCCACTCGAAAATGTGCCCGACATCCACTCTGCCACAGGTCAATCTTCCATGCATGACCCATTCAACCTGCATTCATTTTTCATCTTTCATCTAACTGCAGTATACCAGCCACTACATTAATGATAACAGCTGGCTAATGTGGCTATTGGGTAACTGATAAAAGTTATATCCCTAATGTTAACATGTGGACCAGACAGATTAACATTTCTGATAACTATTTAATACTTCGGTTTTGGAACAGGAGCTTTACTAACCTCTTGAAATTCCTCCTAAAATGTTCAGTGTTATGAATCTTAACTACTTGAGCTGTTGGTGAGAAGAGGAGCTGTGTGTCTGAGTGTGCAGAGGTGCTGTGTGAACTTATGTGTGAACTGGAGGAGGCAAAGATGACACTGTTTGGTATGAATACTGCTGCAAATGAAAATCTTAAATTGATATCAAATTGATCATTTTTTTTGACAACCCCTATGTGCATCCATGTATAAGAATCTTATTTTATAGGTATCTCAACACTGTGCTTTTGTAAAGCAGGGTCATCTTAAATGGATTTAAAGTGTGTACATTGTAAGAGCCTTCAAAATCCCACATAAAATGAATGTCATTTTCCAAATTGAGTGAGGTGTCACCAGTGAGGCATGTGTTGACACCAGAGATTATTTCTGGCTTTATGCAAATGCAGCCTTGAGATGTTTGGGTATTAGTGGTATTTTACTCCTCCTGAACTTTGCATAGCATGTCTTTGATTGGCAGGACATTTATGAATAAATATGCATACAAATTGTGTCTTTGAACTGATAGACAGGTGATGTAGAGGGAGGGGACAGGTGGATAAATTGAATGTGGGGAAGGAAATAAAGAAATGAAGAATGCTATTAATGCAACTGCCATTGAAGTTTGCAGTACAACACTTACAAGTTGTGGATATATTGTTGCACTGTCAATTTAACATTGGTTGATATTAACAAGCAGTATTTTCATAGTTTATATAACATATATTTTCAGGCTTTAATTGCCTGAAATCGCCACACATGCATCAAGTATATCCAAGTCTTTGAAAAGTTAAGTTAATAAATTCTGTAGCTTTGATCTGTCATGTGGTATCTGTATAACAGACAGCTCCCATATGTATAGCCTGAAAGTTATATACTTGTAGCTTCAATACAGCGGTCCCATGGTACAGATGAGAAAGACAAGACAAGCCCTATGGAAAAAGCTTTGACACAATCATCATTAAGCAGCTGGTCTGCTGCATGAATGCCTCTACATACATATCTGCCTTCCCCTTTTGTCTTCCACTTGGTTTCAGTCATGGAGCTTAGCTGTCTATACAGTATGTATAAGACATTTATAAGAAAACAATGCATAAGTAAAAACTTGGATTCAGTATTTTCATTTTTGCAGGTTTTAAATGTGCTGTATGTTGGGGGCGGGCTGGGAGAGGGGGGGTAAACCTTTAATGAGTTCATTTCAATATTTCGTCAATGGAGGAGATGTCTTTATTCAAAGAAATATCCTCTGAACCAACAGTGAATGAGGGTCTGGTGTGACATTAATGGTTTCCAGGGTTTTTATTAGTTTTTAGCATTATTTTTTTTTTAATCGTTTTTATCATCAACTCGGTTTCCCTGGATCTTTTCCTGTCTGTTATGAATAAATCTTCTTTTTTTGGTACCATTACTGGCTTTATTTTGTTGTATTTATCCATGACACCTTAAAGGCCGGTCCGTGAAAATATTGTCGGACAAAAAACAGTGGCGCAAAAAAGGTTGGGGACCTCTGGCTTAGAGTAATAATAAGGATGAACCAGATAATCTTCCACAGCACACCTGATCTTTTCTCACGGCACACCTATGTGCCGCGGCACAGTGGTTGGAAAACACTGGGTTAGAGTACCTCTAGACTCAGGCTCCCAGCATTTATGTGGTTAAAATGAAATATGTTTGTACTGACCAGAGATAACCAATTGTTTACAACTATACGGTCTGTGAATGGAAATTATGTAATGACTACCAGGTAGGATGTACTTTCTGCTGCAGCTTGGGAGACTGAAAGTTTACTTTAGAGTTTTGATTTAATTCTTAAACAACGTAGAGTTTTAAACCTGTGAAAATGAAATTAAACGTGAAAATTGGTTTGTAACATGTACTTACTTGCAAGGTACACACACTAACATATAACCACATTCAATCCAAAAGAATAGAAATAGAATGAATTGGGGTTGATGGTGGCAGCCTGTGTATATGTAGCTGTCACACAGTGTTAGTGTTAGCACTGGGGTCAAGCGTAGCCAGAATGAGCTCTGACTTCCTCTGAGTTAACACCAGCTCATTAGTCAAGTAGAGCAGGGCAGTCACACCTCAACACACACACTAATTCCCTCTGTCTCTTTCTCTTCCCTCGTCCCCTGTCTGTTTTCTTTAGTCTACTTGTTGGTCTGTCTCTCTCTTACTCTCTCTCTCCCTTGCTGTCACTCTCTGTCTCTCTCTTACCAAGTGGAAGTAATGCACTAAGTACTTAGAGTTACTTAAATGAGATGGAAACTGAAAGGACCAGAATTATATGAGTACTCATACAGCACTTAATGTCCATTTAACCCATTCCGTGTCTTTCAGAAAAAGCCTTGAGCTATGCAACGGCGCAAATGTGTATTATTTGCATACCATCATTTAGCACTTTTTTTCCCCAGCATGATGCATTTATCCTTGGTTGCTATGGACAATTAATTACTGCAAACAACTTGTAATCATCACAGGTCATAAACTAATGTTTGGCTGTTCCAATTTCTTTAAATATGGGTAAGAAATCCAATTTCTTAAAGGAAATTATAGCCTTGTTATTAAGTTTAAAAACACGGACCCTTTGTGATTATCAGAGCTCTATCATTATGCTTCCATAATGTACCTTCATCAACATGAAGGAGAATGTGTAGTTTTTTTCTTTGCTTGAATATCACATAATTTCTTGCCTTCGTTGCTTCATGTCTCACATTCATATTCACTTATACTTATCCTACCCTGTCTTCTTTCTCTCCTATATCTATTTGCTCTCTCTCAGCTGTGTCTTTCTGTCTTTCTCTCCTACATTTTTCTCTCCAACTTTCTATCCATCCTCTCACCCAGTGACTTTGCTCATGCTAATCCCAACAGGTAGTTAATTATAGACTGCAGTCTAATGGCATGGAGTAATTATAGAACCCCAATGAGAATTCACTGGTCACCCTTACCTTCTCTCTCTACCTCTATAAAATATCTCTATTCTTGTTTTCCCCTTATTGCCATGGAAATCTTGTAAAACCTGATTTACTCAAGCAGGAAAAAACATTTGGGAGACTCATCTCTTGCAGCAGCTCGAATTAAAGGGGAACAAACATGTACACAAGTGTTTACAAGATGCATTTTCTCATATTCGTCCTCCCTAACAGCAGTATGCAAAATTAGCATGTCACCTTTTCTGTCTAGAAATTCCTAATATAACTATTCCTAATATAACTAGTACATCCATGAGATGAGTTAGAAAAGACATAATTTTGGTACAGATTAAAAGAAACTGATCTTTCAAGTCACTGAGTCCTTACGACCTTTGAGGCTTTACCAAATGGAGATGTCTGCTTTAAGAAAGAAAGTAAAATTTCTTTGAAACTTTTCGGCAGTATTCTGTATTCCTCCATGATTTCCCCAATGATACATATTGTGTTCAGTGTCTACCCCATCAAGAGAAATGAGGTGTGAATCACTGTCCTTGCACTGTACTACCAGTGCCATGTCACAGATCATCCTTCAGGATGTACTGATGTGTTCAACAACAATTGAATTTCACCAGACTATACAATAAGTGGAAATTCTTTCAGCTAATAGTATTACAAAAAAGGTCACTAGGCCCTGAAGAAATGTTGATATATTATTTCTTTGGGGACAGTTAATACTGCTGTGAAATTCACTGAAGCAGCGAGAGCATGGTCCCGAACAAAGTGCTGGTTTAAATATAATTTAAATGTATAATGTAATAGAATATAATATAAATATCAATATAATTAAATATGTACTGCAACATCCTAAAGATTTGGGTAATAATTAAATATCAAGTTAGGAATAATGTGGAAGTGACGATTACGATTATAAAGTATCTTCTCTAGCCAGAGCTGGATTCTGCAACTGAGAATTTATGGTTTGGATGTACTTCTGTCACTGCTAAAGCTAATGGCATATGGCACTATATTCATGTTTCCTGTGGCATCATAACCACAATAATGAAGCAAAATATAACACAAAAAAGTGTAACTTGGAAAGGTTCAGTGTCAACATCTTCTTTACAGTTGTGATAATTTGTCATTTTTATGAGATCACTTTTGATGCTTATTTTTAGGTGTTTATTTGTAGGTAGACATAGTATGCGACCCCAGCTCAGCTGCTCCAGTCTTTTAGGAGACAGCAAATGACCAATCCAGGCATATTCTTGGTAAAAGTATGTTTAAGTTTGCCATAGACTTCTTTTAAGCATGTGAAAGCTTGGTCTTATTTTCAGAGGAAGAAAAATCCTTTTCACGTAATTCACCTGTTATACTCATAAGAAGTTCAGAATGGTTTGTTTTTGAATAAATAGTTAGAACAATAATGTTGCATGAACCCAGTTCTGTAAAGGCTTTTATAACGTGACACCTGCAGACAAATTTACAAAACGTTTGATTTTGCCCATACTGTATGTCTGGCTTTACACTAAGCTGTTAGTTTGGATAATTATACGCCCAGGGGAACTTGGAGCCAATGCCAACAGGTGGATGATAGGTTTCAGGTTGATGAAATGTTAAGTGAGCATCAGCAATTCAACAGTGTTTTTTAATCATGAATGGCAGAGCGGAAGCAATAAATTCATGTCAAAGCCTTAAAATGGACTGTAGGATATATTAGTATTTCGAGTCAATATTATATTGTGTGAATACAGCATCCTACCTTAAATTGATAGCTACCTGATTTACATTAGAACGCAAAAACAATCAAAAATATAATTTATTCCAACAGCAAGGTATTATAAACAACATTGAGAACGCTATAAGCTATAAAGTTATCCTTTAATAAACAGCAGCACTGATTTTTGTCTCCAAGTGTACTGTAGACTGAGATATGAAAAGACTTCTGGCGCGTCTCCTTCTTTTCTCTATAGGAATGTTCAGTATAAAATGCTCAACTATGAAAACAGTTGGTATTTAGAAAGTGTTTATGTCTGTGTGAATGCATATAATAGATCAGTCAGCTGGAAAACAGTTTAAATAGTTCTGACATGACACACAATAAGACTCAATTTTGTGGTCAGTTTAACTAAAGAACGTAAAGAGTGCACATCTATGTGAGTGCTAAAAATGAAAAGGATAACATGTACCAAAAAATTCAGAAGCAGAGTATTTCATTATGGTGTGTTAAAACTGCATAACGATCATCATAATATCTCTCATTTTTTATCTGGATTCTAACTGCAGAAGAAGTGTTCATCTGCAGATAAAAAACAATTCTCTTAAATGTCACCTTCTCAAAGAGTTCCCATCAATTAATCAATCCTAGGAGTTTTATTCCGCTGACCTTTACAGTTAAGGGCAATTTAAATTATTAAGGTGTAATACATGTGCCTGTACCTCATACAGCAGTGCTCTGATCCATCATTTATCTTTCTTTGACACTTCCCGTTGAAACAGATGTGAAATTTGGCTAACTACTTCAGCATGCTGTGCTCCGGAACATGACAGATATGTGTATCTAGGTACCTCCTGCAATTGCATCACTTTGTAAATCTTGGTTGAGTTGATTCCAAACAAATTCTGCTGGCTTGGGATGTGAAGAATAGCAACACCAAAACCAATTAAATCTGCTTCATGCCCCAGCTTGTCATGTGTCTGGAAATATTAATTCCTTAAGCATAGACTGCAAAGTAACTAGCCAAAAGCAACTTGCAATACCAGCAGCTTCACCTTCTTGCCCTCTAGCTACAGGATATCACACACATTACTGCAGCATTCTTCAGGTTGCCTCTTGGAACTGAAAATTTGTTTTTTTATTCAATTAAAATGCTGGAGTTCATATCCTATACATATGGTCAGTAGGAACTGCTTTATAGCAAAATCCCTGACGGTCTTTCTCCAACTGTGTAGAAAATTTTGTGAAATTATGTATTTAAACCTGAAACTTTTTTTTATTATGCCTAAATAGCTTTGGTTACTAAAATAACGCCAATAGTGAAAAACACAAGTCTAGTTAATATAAGCAGAAAGTCAAAAAAATATCCATGTTACGTTTCGGTGTTGTCAGTGTTTTGTTTTTTGCGTGACTGTCATGTGTTTCCTGTTTTACTTTGAAGGTCTGTTGTTATCTTAGTGTGTACAGTTTACGCTTCCTTGTCTCGTCAGGTCTAATTTGCCCCAGCTGTGTTTCCCTCCTGTGGTCCATTCCCTGATTGCTCCTTCTATGTATTTAAGCCCTGTGTGTCAGTTGGTCATGGTCGCGATCTCCCCCGTGTTGTAAATAGTTTGGTGTTTTGTTGTAAATAAATAGTCTGTTGTAAATAGCTGTGAATGGGTTTATTAATATTTTCGTTTGAGACACCTTCGTTTTGGGATTTTGGTGGAGAGCTTTAGTTTTTTCTCGTGTGTTTTTTTTTCTTATTTTTATTTTCATACGTTGCACGCTGGTTGCCTAGGCCGGGGTGTAACATCCAGTATAAAAGAATGATATCAAAAAATAAAAATGAAATTTTTGCTCGAGCATACTTTAACTGCTGTTTTAAAGTGTTAATGCTCTTCCAATTATTTCTGTTCTGTAAGACAGCATGAAGCCCTTTAAATTAGGTAATAAAAGCCTACTGAGCCTGCTAGCTGGTGGAGAATGCAGCTTACTGGCTAGAGCAATATCAACTGACAACAGCCACTGAGTGCGCTCATAACATCTGAGACAGGTACATTATGCACTTCAGTCTCAGTGTGCTAAAGAAAATGGGAAGAAAAGAAAAGAGAATTAGAAAAATACAGTTTTAAACACACCTTTTCCTGATCACACACACACACACATTTTATTTAGATTCCATACAAAAATACGCACATACACTTTCTTAGTGCTGTTTATCTAATTCCAGATTTGTGTGGTATCCCTCCATAACTTCTATTATAGTGGTGCCAGGTTTGGTTTGTAGCGTCTGAGTGGCTTAGCTGTCTTAGCAGCAGAATTCCTGTTTTATATGGACTGACTTGTACACGGCGGGTGTATCAGCCGCTATCTAACAAGCTATCTGTTACACTAACTAAATAAGTTTGGTTTGGTTTAGTTTGGCAATACATTTACAGATCAATACTTAGATTGGAACATGGTTATAGTTTTAGCCAAAAGAAATATGTTTACTTTCAGGATTTAGTGATTTCTGAATTTATATGATACACAAAGGAAATTTATTGCATTATTCCGTAGGCTCTAATGACTGAAAGCTCACTCATTCCTTAACCTGCGACCACAATAGAAACGATTTGCTAGTTGCACACTGCTTTGAACCTGATATCCAGTTCTAGGACATTCCAGGTTCCAGGTGCCTAGGTAATTATAATATATGTCACACCATTACTCTCATTAGTATTCATTTCAGTTTCTTGCTTGGTAGTAGAGAACAGGTTATCTTATGTCCCATCCAGTTCCAATCACCTGTGGGAACTTTGCCCATAGTTGCTTGAATGGAATATCATTTATTTTCTATGGTTGTTTCTTTGCTTCCACAGCTTTATGCCCCATAAGAAGTTATTTTTGAGTTTTAAATTATGTCATACATTAATATTCTGCTGACTGTCCACCACAAATGCTCCAAAACAACTAAGCAGGAGACCTAGACTTAAGATTGCCTTAAACACTGCTGTTTCCAAGATGAAGGAAAGACTTTAAGCTTAAAGTTTATTGCAGCATGAGGGACAACATGGTGGCTTTGTCAGTATACTTTTACATTATATTTTTGTATTTGGAGGACTGATTACCAGACAGAGTTAAATTTATAATCAACAAATGTATAAATATATAGAAAATTCCAACAAAATTGTCCAGAGTGTCACTTTTCCTCATCTGCTTATGTAAGCCCTCTTGTGAGATGTAGGTTACTCCATCTTATTTGTTGTGGCTAAAAATAATATTTTTTCCCACCCTTATCCGCTAAGACATAGCTGAGGCAACACCTCAGACGGATGTTCTACACTTTACACCATTTTCTGTCGTCAATCAAGGCAAGAGCTGAGATTTTTGACAGTAACTTATCTTAACATTTGGCCCTGTGTACTGCAATATTCAGGACAAGGTCTTGTTGGGGGGGATAGCTCAGTAGGTAGAGTGGTGATTGGAAGGCCAGTGGTTCAGATCCACTGAACGCCTACCCTGTGATACCCCTGAGCAAGGTACTGTCCCAACACACTGCTGCACAGGTGCCCAATGGCTGCCCACTGAGTGAATGGGTTAAATGCAGAGAGGAATTTCAATAAAGGATCAATAAAGTATATTTTCTTTCTTGTAGTAGCTGACCTGTATGGCTATTATGTCTTTTTTTTTTTTGAGCTTGCATGTAGGATTGGTTGAAAATATGTTTGAAAAAGGTTCCGAATTGATAAATCACAGATGGGTCATTCATTTACTTGCTTACCTGTTTTACATGTTGACTCCATTTCCCCACAACTGATCTCAGAGCAGTTAAAGCAGAGTCAGTGGCAGCTTCCCTAGCATGCTATCCTTCCATAAGTCTCTCCTCAGTGAGGTTTACCCACAATGCACATGCACAAATGACCAGAAAAAGCTTCTGGTCTCTTAGCTTGCCCAGCTTAAGCCATTGTTAAAGGGACACAGACATACCATGAAAACGCTAACCCCATATTTAGTCCATTGGACTGCTTCCAGAGACAGCTAGCTAACTTCAGCCAAAATATGGCAGTAATTGCAGTAATTAAAAGGATGGATGTAAACCGGGGAAACACTTTATGGTAGAACGCCTCTGAGATAAAAGGAGAGCTTTCAATCTGTTTGGTAAATTTTAATTGATGTATGCTTTTATAATTCACTTGACAAGCATATCCTGATAGAACACCACTGTCAGAAAGGAGATTATGTGGGGGTATACTCATTTGTTAATGATTTGTGACTGAGAAATCATCAGCCAGTGAGCATGAGGTTTCACTGCCACACCCACCTCCGTTCATCACATCTGGCCAAAATAATAGAAACAAATATCCCACTTCTTTCTACTGCTTATTTCCTTCACTTTGAAATGGATCAGTCGTTACTCCTTAAAGTAGGGGTAAAAGGTAGACATGAATGGCATCAAAGTATAGTGAACTGAATTTTGGGGGGCTGTCTATTAAATTTGAACTACTGTTGTTCACTTTTAGCTATTGTGCATGTCTGTTTCCCAGCCCCTACCTCCCGCTCTCTAACCCTCCTCTAAGTTCAAATAGGCATGAATGGTAAAGTAATTTTACAGTTTACAGACTATGCGGCTAAAATTTACGTGATCGTTATGGTAATCATTACTTTGACCCTGTAATGAAAAAAAGGATTTCTCTAATTAGCTAACATTTGTGTTTGCCAGAAAGAGATAGAGAGACAGGGACAGTGATATACAGACACGCAGACAGACAGACATGAATGGAGTTTCTGCAATAAATTCTTAAGTTAAATGTCACACCTGTCTGCCACAAAACACACCTGCTCTCATTGACACTGTCGATGTCAGCCTGCTCTGACAGGCTGACATTTACACACCTGATCAGACTATTACACACGCGTATTACCACATGAGAACACATGCACAGACATGCACAAACATACATGAAGCTTTAAAAGCAAGTCTACAAGATGAAACACCTACTGCAACTCCAAAATTCAAATACTGTGATAGAGTTTTTGTTTTTCATAATTTATCTCAAAAAGGCAAATGCTTATACATTTCACATTAATCACACATGAAGCCTTTTTGAAGACATTTTTATGAAATTAATCTCATGAAAAAGTCAGATTTCTAGTATCTCATTTTAGAATATTTCCCAAAAACAATGAAAACTGCAAAGACCCAGATCATTTTGATCTCTAAGGTCTCAGACACACAGGGCTACAGATCAGTTGGTAACCCATTGGCAACCTCTCATCTCAAGGGAAAAATGTGTATTCAGTTTCTTGGCAAATTGTTACTGGCTGTCGAAATCAGTTGCAAAAAAGGGTGCTACATCAAAAACCTTGTCACTTGTGATTTCTTTGGTTGCTAGTAGATTATCACACTCACTTGTAGTTCGCATGGAAGACACCCACTTGTCTGGAAACATGTGCTAACTAACCACCATGTGGAAGTCAAACTTGGAAGAACTAGAAGCAAGAAATATTCGCATTCAAAGTAAAAATTGTGCCTGAATCCAGTGGATTAAAAAGGTGAGGGCAAATGGGCTCCATTTCTAGTGTGTGTGCATAGGTGTGTGTGTGCATAGATAGATAGAAGAATCTAATAACTAGTTGTGCCACCCTTGGCAGCAAGAACTGCAATCAAGCATTTGCGAGAACTGGCAATGACTCTTTCACATCTCTGTGGAGGAATTTTGGCCCACTTTTATTTGCAGAATTGCTTTAATTCAGCCACATTGCAATGTTTTCGAGCATGAACACCCTATTTAACCCTCCGTACCCCACAGCTGCCTTGCATTTTCCCTTAACAGCCATGGCCGGCAGGCATGTTTCTACTACTGTTTGTGTATGAAAATGTTCTTGTACACACTACATTTTAACTTTTTTAATAAAATCAATGCTTAGCAGTGAATCAGCAATAAAAAAGATGGATATGTGACAAATATGTTTTTCAATTTACGTGTTTATTCCACAATCACCTCAAATACTCTGACTGGCATTTATGCAGTGAGTGTAGGCTGTCGGATAAGTGTTTGCATAATAATATTGGTTTTGGAGTGTCCACAACTATTTATTCCAGATGAGGCCATAAAACTGTGTAAAAGAAGCCTGATTAAAGTCGATTGGTCAGTGACCCACACACCTGTCCAATGACAGTAATACTGAGGGGAGCTATTTGAGTCATTTGCCAAAAAAGGCAAATGTGAGATGAGCCTTGTCAGTTTATATCAAAATTTGACTCAAAACAGAGATCAAGACTATCCAAATTGCAGTGAGTCTGTGTGAATTGTAACGTAAGTTTAGTGACAGCGTGGTCTTCTGCTGCTGAGTCTGTTCAGTGACAGGTTGCTTCTCCCCAAGACAAGAACTAACAGACTTAAAAACTCCTTTGTCCCACACGCCACCAAACTGTTTAACTCCTCTCTGGAGGGGAGAGGGAGGGGAAACAGGTGGACAAAGGAGGGGGGAACAACTAAGCTGTACTGCCTCTTCACCTCACTGTG
>NW_024582939.1:236780-238611 GCF_018398535.1 Haplochromis burtoni
CCGAAAGAGCCGGTTCTCTAAAAAGAGCCGGAATTCCCATCACTAGTCTGCATAAAGCAGTGTTGGAACACATTGTGTTACCATACCCTCGTGAGCAACAGTTGAACAGTGTTGTGTTGCAGAAAGTAGTGTGTTGCTACAAAAATGGTGAGAAAAAGGCAATTAACAACGGAAGAGAGACATCATAACACAATGTGGGTCTTTTGTACACTGGAACTGCAAAGAAAGTCAAGGTGTCAGTGAGTACAGTTTCCTTCACCATCAAAAGGCACTATGAGTGAAAGCAAAGCAACCTAGCGCCACACATTTTTGGGAATTTCTGTTACAGATTTGGGAAGAATTTTCTGAAGAATATTGGATTTCTATTGTAGAAAGAATGCCATGGGTGTGTTCAGGCTGTTATATCTGCCAAAGATGGCCACTTTGATGTGTCAAAAATTTAGAACACATTTTGGTCTATAAATTGATTCCGTGATTTCTTTTTTAACTCCAATTGCTTATTTGTGCTATGCTCTCATTTCAGAGTGCAATGAGACATTGAATTGCATAATTTTAAATAAAAAACTGGAAAAATTGGGGTGTTATAAAAGTTTTGACCGGACACATATGCAAATTAAGACACTAAAATTTGAGTGACACCATCAGCAATTTCAAAAATAAATTATTTAAGCGAAAAATATGTTGTTCAGTGGCAATATACGATGGATAGACATTACCCACACGCAGTAGTGTTCATTAGAGGGTTGCAGTAGGGCAGATGCTGCAGCCTGTTGGCTGGATCCCATTGCTCTCAGGTGTATGTCTGGCTCAACAGCTGTGTCTCTGGCAGCATGGTGAACAGTGGGCACAGGCTGGAGTTGGCTTCACAGAGATCTAAGCTGGCACTAAGCTGCTAAACCAATGCTGAGGGAAGTTCCCTCTTGGGATTGAAATTTTGTTTTACTATCAAATGAATTTGCTGTGGAGCTCTTGTCTTTTGTACTTCGGTTGGCTAATGCTTATTAAGCAGAAGTTCTGTGTTTTATACATACATTTGCATATATATATAATATATTTTGTGTGTGTATGTCTGTGTCCTTATTCTTCTATATTGAAATTATTGTTATTATTGTAAATATATATGTATTATTATAAATTTCTGTTCATTAAAAAATCATATGAGATTTCATCTTTCATTTCATATGTTCTTACGTTCTCCCAATGAGAAAGACAAAGAAAACAAAAAATAAAATCTGCTTTCTTTGTCATACTGTGATAGTCAAAGGTTAAATTATTTGGTCCAAAGGTTAAATTATTTGGTCCAAATTATCTCTCAAAGAGTACCTTCACTTTCTTTGTGGAATTATTCTTTATTGGTAAAACTAATTACATTTCATATTAAAATGCATGGCACATTTGCAGAATACCATAGGGTTCATCTTTATATAGTACATATACCGAATATGCTATAGATTCCATTTCACTGTAAAAACAAACAGAAAGGCATTTGTTATGCACGAAGAATGATGCAATTTCAGTAGCATATTGCTTTTCTTAATGACTGCTAGCCTTTTACTGTCTCCCAGCGACCCTCTGCAATAACAATGTCAACCGCCATGTTTTGCTATATACAGACTATGTGTGTATGTGTGACAACCACAGAAGAACAGGTTCATAAGTGTAAAGCATATGAATATATAAACAGCACAGCTATCTGCCTTCTATTAGAGGACATCAAGGTTTTAAATCTTCCAACTACACAGGGTCTCAGGTCAACCTGGGACTGCATTACACAGTTTAAAGTTCAATTATGCACTCATCACCTTGGTGATGAAAAAAAGAGTTTTGTTTA
>NW_024582939.1:257927-264445 GCF_018398535.1 Haplochromis burtoni
ACAAATCTTTTTTACACATACAAATCTTTTTTACAAGTACAAAATATTTATGACCACATTTTGAACCCATACCTCTATTCACACATATGGCCTGTGATGATATATGTACAACCCAACTCGCCTATAAACCCCTGTTATCGCAGCCATCCCTCAGTTCTTAGGTTCTTAACTTTGTTAAGAACACCTCTGAGAGTTGGGCTAGCTAAATACTGCTTGTTAGCTTTGTTGTCAGCCAAATTGAAGTTAGCTTAACTGCTTTTCTTGGTGTTTGCCTGAAGTCTAGCTGTTTCATAAACAGCTCTGGCGCTCGACCCTGGAAAGTAGTGACTTTTGTGGAGAAAGTGATGGGACAGATGGCTGTGTTATGATGTGACCCTCTCCACTCTAAGCGTTGATTAATGTGAACACCATGGCTGACCTCCACTTTCTATAACATGGTTTAATTTGATCTGCCTCCTCAGATTGACTTAACAATCCCAGTCTGATGCTGGTATGACCACCTAGCTGCTTCCCTGTGCAATTGTTGAAGTTACTCCTCCTAACTCCATGTTTGCTCTTGAACATAGCTTCGGAGATAATATCAGCAAGGAAACACTAGCACCTGGTCATGTTGCCAGTAGTGAGACCTATTAGGAAATTTCCTCTAGGGAGCCTCTTCCAGAGCACAGAAATCACACTTACTTTAACCATAAACCCTGGTGCCACATGGTCACCGATCTTTTTGGCCTTCATTCCCAGACACTAGATTGGGCCTTTTCTTGCAAGGGCTACCATAGGGTACTACCATCTTTATATAGTATATTGAATATGCTCTCTTCCAGTGTATTTTTTCCCTCTCTTCTTCTCAAAGTACTCCTTCCAACTTCTCACACTCCTCGTCATTACCATCTCTATCCTTAAGCACCCTGACCTGTTGTACATCCTTTCCAGGTCAATCGTCCTGGCTACCCAATGGATTCAAGTCCATTTTTTCTTCCTTATTATCCACCCTTACATACAACTATAAGCCTTTTCCTTTGCCACCTCTCTAGGCTGCACACTTAGTCAGAGAGATGAAAAATGTAGACAGGAGTACCGGGAGGCTAGCTCCACTTTTTCTTTACTAATTTTGTATACCTTCCTGTACTTCCTTACTCCACTACCAAGTCTCCTTGTCCTTTTTCCTTTTTGATGTATGGGTATTTTCAGCTGATTCACTCAGATGTAATCTCAGATGAAGCTATCATAAACCAGCTCAACTGGTGATAAAATCAACTCAAGAGCAAAACCAAACAAGAATCACAGAGAGTGATTATTCTTGAAGTCTATTATTTAGAAAGAGGGGATAGATGAGAATTAGTCCAGATAAGATTTTCTAGAGGATTGCAACGAGAATCTGTCCGCAAAGAGAGAATTGTGGGTGCTTATCATGTCTGACGGGAAAAAATTCTCAGAGGCCAATGAGGTCCACTGGTCTGTGTTACCATGGAGAAAGGAGCCATTAGAGGATAAGCAGGCAGGTCGATGAGGTGAGTAACCAAAGAGTATTTGACCAGCTCTAATAAAAGCAGGTGAAGAATTGAGGTACAGGAATCCACTTCTTGCAGCCAAGGGAAGAATCCACACTTGGAACACCAGTAGAGATGACATTAATACACAGGGGAATCAAGGAGCACGAGCAACTAAACTGAGCCTGGTTACCACTCTATAGAGGCAGGTAATCTGGCAGAGACTAGATGGCAGAGCTGCTCTATTTATATTGCTAATGATGAGATTGATAAGACACAGGTGATATGGCCTGGAATGAGGAAAGGCTTCAAGCCCCACCCAGAGGGGTGGAGAAGACCTACTTAACCCATCTTGGCTGAGGGGAAAACACACAGACAGTGGGAGACTATGATAGAAGCTACACTTGCTTACATAGTTATGTTATTTAGAAGCAAAGACTATTATACACTATACAAGGCTAAGGTCACCACTCTCTGAATTATGAGAATGCTTCTAAAAGACTTGTAGCATGAACACTTTTTGATTACATTTTTAACATTTATATTGTGGATTTTGCTGTGATTATGCATTCCACTTGTTTTTACTCTCTCTCTCTCTGTGCCGAGTGTAAGTGACGGAAAACTTGGCTTTAGTTTATGCCAGTGTGTGCATATTTGGTGTATCTGTTTGTTGTGTTAGAGTGTGTTTTAGGAGTAAGAGAGAGTGGCTATCCCACACCCCACCTGCCTTTAGCTATGTTCTGGATCAAACATTCCATCTGCTCACTACCATCCTGCTGTGTCCTGCAGCAGGTACAGTTATACACACTCTCTCTCTCTCACAGACGCAGTTTCTACTCTTCCCCCTCCCACCCACCATGACATGCACACACTCTAAGTGATCCCCCCCAAAAAACAATGTTTATACACACATGCTCACACACTTGTGGTTGTCAGTCACAATCCCACTCCATGCAGAGTGACAGTTGCAGATTGCCAGCCAAAGCTAGCCAAAGAACCAAAGCCTAGGCATGGGAGGATATACGCATACATATATAAATGCACACAAACATTTGACCAGTACCGGTCCAGCTGTTGATGAGCAATGACTCAAATGCAACTAGCCTATCTCAAGGCTCTCGAGGTGAATATCACAATCTCCACACAAAGCAGAAATCTAAGCTCAACAAATCCACAGCATCAAGCTTGTTCCCCTATCTGTGCTCTGACAGAAAGATGGACAGTTCCACTATCCAAGTGGAAATGAGGATAAACAAATGATGCCATTCACTTAGTCTAATATTAGCTACTTTCAAGTACATGCCAGCGTCAACAGCCTGCATTATTCATATAATATAATGATGCCATAATATCAGGTGGATAATGTGTGAGACAAAACAGAATTATCTAGTCTGATCCCACAACTAAAATGATGAATAAATGTCTCTGTAATGTGTGAATAATTGTCTATTAGAGTTAGGTAGAGAGTAAGCTAAAAGTAAGTGAACAGAGTGTGCCAATGTATCCCTATTATATATTCTGTATTTATATATGTGTATATATGTATATATGGTATATTTATGCTCATATCTTTACTCTCGTTCACCTTTATTGTATCTGTAACATGCAACTTCTGTCAGTTCTGTGCTACTGGAAACTGAATTAAAGTTTCAATACGTTTACTATTCTTCTCTAAAAACAGAGCACATTTAAAGTTATCAGAGAATATATTTCAGATTTAGAATCAGAATCAGAATCAGAATACTTTATTAATCCCTGGGGGAAATTATTTTTTGTTACAGTGCTCCATTTTAAACCAACATTAAGACAAGACAGACAATACACTAACTAAGAATAAGAATAGTACAATATATACATATATACACATACATACTTCACTCATTTAACCTTGGAACTGGACGTCTCTGGTCCCATTTAGTGACCAAACACTATGAAATTGTTAATTGTCACAATTTTGTCAAATTACCTTTTAAATATGCTGAAGTAATTTTGGCCCTTATTTTCTTGCAACAATTTTTTTTGCATACTATATCTATATAAACACGTGTAGCAGTGGGGTTTTTTTTAAATAGTGCTTATAGTCTTTAAAATGCATCTGCATAGTTGTCGTGTACAAACCCTTGTCCTAGTGCATTGCTCCCTATATAAGATAACATTTATGTTAACTTAAACATAACATTTTTATGGTTTTTGCTTATGAAAACTCGATGATAAGGCTGATTTAGTTGAGAAATTGACTGGAGGGATTAATGGGGACAATGTTCATGAGGAATGGTTAAATTACTGGATGGATGGATAGATAGGAAGGGTGGTTTGGATTAAGGATGGGTAAAAGGGAGAAACTGAGGGGCAAATTGAAAGAGAAGATTAGTCCCTGATGGGAACCACTGTGGATTTCCCATCTGCTGTGCATCTTTTAACCTTGCATGCCCCATCCTAAAATAGATTAGTTTGCAATGTTTAATGCATGTAGATGTGCAGTATGAAGACGGAAAAAGCAACAGAATGGGGGAGGGGGGGGGGGCAGAGAGAAAGGCGATGCTTATTTTGTTCATTTGCATACATTTGCAAAAGAATGTATTTGCACAGAGAGATACGTACATATGCATTCAAATGCATCAATATTGGAATAGCAGTGATGTGTTAGTGAACCTGTGCACGCACAGTTTTGTTCTGGTTAGTCAGTTGTTGCCTGCACACTGCCCTTGCCTCATGGCGAGGTTAAGCGCAGAACATTAGAACCAGGCAGTCTCATTACATTATAAGATGAGTAATGCTTGGCAGTGGCTGCCGCAGTTCAACTTTACTGTTAGTGCTGTGTGCCCTCATTATCTCTGCCGTCGTTACGGCTCTCATTGCCACTGAAAGCGTCATCATTTTCATAAGTGCAATCACATGTAGATGCTTTTCTCCCCATAGTATGAAATATAATCATTTGTACAAGTTACTTCTTGTAATTACTAGTCATAATTGTAGTCATCCTCTTTTATGCTAGTCATCTTTTTTCTCCCTGTCACCTTCATAACATTATGCACCCCCTCCTAAACCACTCCCTGTAACATTTAAGCTTTTGTAATACAAATCTCAGGCAGTGTTTGTAAGTTCAGTTTCATTCTGTTTCAGACATAGTAAACTAGACCTCTAATTAAAACTAAATGACTTTCACGGTTCATATCTTCAACTTTCAACTGAATGTAACTGTGATCTCTGCTTGACCTATGCCATCCATATTAACTCAGTTAAATTAGAGTTAGCACATCGCAGCTAAATTCCTCTGCAAACCAATCAAGTTCAGATCACATCAATGTTTGTCAAGATTTAACTTTTAAAGTAAAATCTTACAACTTTAGGCTATTAGACATGTGTGTGAAAGTTTATCCTATTGTGTCTTGAATATTGGATTGATTGAGTACCCAAGACATACAGTATTCCTTCTGAAAGGTGCCCTTATAAATAAAATCAGCAGTCAACCAATATACACAGTGAATACACCAATATTTTTGTAGCACAAAATGTGTGCTCCGGGTTCATATTTAATTACTTTCACACTGACTGTTTTCTCAAAAACTAACCTCTTTGCTGAAAAATTTCCTGTGGCCATGTCTACCATTTCCACTCTGCTTGTCTTGTAATTTACAAATGCTGCTTTGGTCGCTTGGAGAATTTAGCAACATGACGTGACAATTTTCCCAAAAACATGAAAAGCCACTAAGTTTCACAGAGAGTGTTATCCCCTATTAAAGATGTACAATTTTAGAGGGGAGCAGAAGGCTTTTGCATATCTGATCATCTCCCTGCAGAAAAATGGTAATGTTTTTATGAATGTGATGAATATTTTAACTTTTGAGGCAATTACATGACTCTAAATGAGAAGTGTACTTCAGCTAAAATAAAATATGCACGAGCAGTGAAAGACATGATGAGCAGTGCCAAAGAAGTGACATGACTGACGTAATTGCCTCTAATGTGCCCTTTATTAATTGTCCTTACATTGTGTCTCACTGTTGCCTTGTCTGTACTTTATACAAGAACAAATTTTAACTTTTGGCAATTTCTTTTTTTTTCAATGTTTCTTGCTCTGTTACCCCTGTTGGAGAATCAAACGTTAACAGGGAAAAAAGTCAAGTGCAAATCACAAAAGAAAAACCTACTCAGAATTAATTGTGATTTAGAATTCTTGCACATTCAAATAATGAACTCAAACTTATCACCTCCAATTATTCTCTTTCAGTAACTGGTACTGATTAGACATACACTGTAGAATGTATACGCAATGGACAGTAGTGAGGAAGAAGAAATATCACTGAAGATCAATGCCCTTTACGGTTCTCTCATTGGCAGATAGAAAAAGTGGCTAGCATAATTAAATCCTACAAGTGGCAAGAAATGCCAGGCTAGAAGGACAGCACAGAGACTCTGATTATGGAAGCACAAGAATAGGCCCTAAACACTAGATCCACAGAGGCAGGAGTCTACTGCAGCTGACGGGACCCAAGTTGCAGGCTGTCCAAAGGTGCCCTGGGGACAGCCCAGCACATAGCAGTAGAATGTAAGTTACAAGCTGGGATAGCATACACTGAGAACCATAACAAAGTGGCTGGCATAGTGTATAGAAACATCTGTGCTGTTTATGGATTAGAAATTTCCCAGTCCAGATGGAATATACGCTATGGTTGAGAACATCAGACCTAAGATCCTGTGGGACTTCAAGTTCTACAATGACAAGCAGTTGTTGGCTATCCCACCAGACATAGCGGGGGCTGACAAGGATCAGAACAAGGCAATTGTGATAGATGCGGCAATGCCAGCTAACAGTAACATCACAAAAATGGAGCACAAGAAGACCTAACCGAGGGTGAAGAAACAATTTCGACGGATATGTTCTAGATTAAGTCCAGTATGGTTCCACTGGTAATAGAATATTAGAGGCTGTAACCTAGTGACTCCAGCAATAGATAGATAGATAGATAGATAGATAGATAGATAGATAGATAGATAGATAGATAGATAGATAGATAGATAGATAGATAG
>NW_024582939.1:264465-280826 GCF_018398535.1 Haplochromis burtoni
ATAGATAGATAGATAGATAGATAGATAGATAGATAGATAGATAGATAGATAGATAGATAGATAGATAGATAGATAGATAGATAGATATCTGCCATCTTTTTTTTCTTCAAGAAGTCTAGCACACACACAAACTCACTACAGAAGCAATATCATTTCACTCTTTCTGCGTCTGTGACCCATGGGGTTCTTTGCTAACCCACCTGTCACTCAAATCTGCAGCAAACAAAAAAAACCTCAACAAAGTATTGAATAAGCAGTTTTCTATTCTGCTGACCACAATGCCCCTGCACTAAGACCAATAAGATTGGGATAAGATACTGGATGGATGCTCACAAGTATGCCCCACCCTGTGTATGCCTGTGGAAATGTGTGTGTGTGTGCAAAAGACACTTGGTCTTTCAGACAAAAAAAAAAGAAAGAGATGGAGCGTATTGTTTGCGAGGACACAGACATACATAGTAAAACATACGCCTCCTCACTGTATTGTGAAGTCATGATATTTGTTTTGTAGGTGGTTAAAGTGGATTTATTTTCTTGAGTTTGCAGGGCTGAGGTATTATCATAATCTGGGTCAAAGCCTGTGAATGAGGATGTGGATGCATGTTTTACTGTTCTCCCCAAAGACTACAGCACAGCCCAGTTCATAAATAATTCACTTGACAACAAGTGTCTTTTCACAAAGCTGTAGTGAGAGAGGCATTTGCAGACAGATGACAAAAGCTCACAAAAAAGGCTCTCTTCAAGGCAGATAAAAAGGGCAGAGGTCTTGCTAACAGTGGGTCCTAAAAATGACTACATAATTCCCATGCAGAAGGAAACAAGAGTGTTTTAATTTCTAAATTACACTGTGAAATATAGGGCCATGAAGTTGATATTACAAGATAGTTCTTCACCTCATCATAAGTTTAAAAAAAGTGGCCAAAAAACACCAAAAGGTCATTCATAACCTAAAAAATTACATTATTTTTGTTATTTTTGTTATTTATAGCTCATAAGATGAAGTGGTGTTTTGAGCGTTTGGAGGAATGACAGGTATTTGAAATGTACTTGCAAAGCAATGGCATCAAACTCAGGCCAGTTTTGCACACTGTGTCTCAGTCTCTGTTCTGTCACAGAGATAAGAGATATGTTGTGTTGAGGCTGAAATAAATGAGGGGCCTGATGAAGTATGTCATCTATACACAGAATCAATATTGTTTTTGTTGTCAATAAAACTATATCATTACATTATGTGGGTTTTATTTGAGTGTGGGGTCCAGCTGTTGTGTGTGTTGTGTTTATGATTATGTGAAGGTATAAAAAATAGTGCCTATTACAGAAAAAGCAAGCATTATTTTACTCTTTTTTTAACTGCACCAAGCTGCACGTCGTAGGTTTTTTTCTATATAACCATTAGATCTTTGCCCACATTAAAATAATAAATAAATAATAAATAAAGGAGAGATTTTTCCGAGCCTTCTCTTTACAGTGTAGAATTTTATTCTAGCTACAATACATTATTTTTAAATTTAAGCTGTGAAGAGAATGAAACTGTCTGGAACAAGATGTACAGTAGAAAAAAATAGATATTTCTTGTTATTTTGTAGATATAACAAGGCCTTCCTGCAAACATGTAGCACTGAATTTTCTTAGTCTCTGTAAGTGCATGCTTGTGTGCAGTGAAATTAAGGTAATAAACTCCACACTTCTAAATCATGTCTTGGAAATGACAGCAAGTCATCACAAATAAATGTCCTTAATGGAAGAGGAGGCAAGGTCATGACACCTGCAAATTCACATCTGATCAAAGCACACTGAATGTACACACACACGCACGCACGCACACACACACACACACACACACACACACACACACACACACACACACACCACACACACACACACACACACACACACACACACCAACATTCTAAGCAACAGTTCATACACATGGCACCACATGCATGCAGGTTCCTTGATTTTATCCATGGTTGTTTCTGGTTTCATTGATGGCCTGGACAATCTTGAAACTAATATGTTTTAGTTAGAATGTTTGTATTTGCACCAGTGTCTTTTGGGTTTTGTTTTTTTGTTTTTTTTCAGAGGAGTTGTGACCCACGTGACTCATGTAACAACATATAGGGTGTCTTGTTTTGATAAAGTGTCTCACATCCACATGATATTCAGTAGTTAAAAGAAAGTAAAAGTTAAAAGAAAAGTAGCCCACAAGTCAAAATGCAACTCAAATCACAGGTACATTAAGTGTAAGAGGAATGGATGTAAAATTGTTTGTGTCAGTTAGAGTATGAACGGTGGGGCTGCATTAATGCCCAATGTAAGATAAATAAGGACTGTTTTTTTCAAAATATACAAAATACCACTTAAATAGTAATAATGCATTTTTATGTGACGTTGTTTTGCCTGACAGGTTTATATACCCTGACCATGTGACCATATGATAGACTGGAAACCTATCCAATGTCTTCCCTCCCTTTTGCCCTATGACACCTGGGAGTCATATGGATGGATGAATGTTCCATAACAATCCATCTCCTTCTGCTTCAAGTCAAACAGGACATTCTTCAGGACTGCTTCAGTTAACAAAATGTATTGAAACCAGGCCTACAAAGAATAAGACCCGCTGAATTCTAGGATCTGAATGCATGAAAATGGTCAAACTAAATAAATTGGGGCGATATATGATGAGTAATGTGGTATTAGACTAATATCTTCTTTTGGGTGGAGTATTTCATGCTATTTAATCTGAAAAATTTAACAGAACTTCATAGGTTGTTGTGTTATATCTATTCTAGAATAGATATAACACAATTGTTAAGACAGAATCATGAAACTCTCTAAAATGATGACTGTCCAACAGGATCTAACAACACTCGAAAGAAGAAGCCCGAAACACAACAGTACATAGGCACACATTAAGAGATGGAAGTTTCCATCTGAAATGCACTTGCAGATTACAGAGTTAGTAGGGAAATGCCAGTCAATACTGCGTGCATGAGTGGAAAACACTTCAGGTAGGAATATAAATGTGTGTACATGTACATACGTTTGTCTTTGCTTGTGTTTGCATGCACCATAGTGTTTAGGTGAACCCCATCTCTCATGCCTGGAGGCCTCTGTCATTGTCACTTCGGTCCATTCCATATTTCTCCTGCCTATGCACCTGGGACGTTTTATTTTATTTGCCTGCCATAGACCAAGGTCTGGATGATTGATGGACCCACATCAGCCACTCTCTGCCCATTTATCAAGTAGCCGGTGTTCAGGGCAGGTAAAAAGCTTTCTCTCTCTCTCTCTCTCTCTCTCTCTCTCTCTCTCTCTCTCGACACACACACACACACACACACAGACACACACACACACACACACACACACACACACACACACACACACACGTGATACTTAATATTTACAAGTTCAGCCTAAACCAAATGAAGATTTAAATCGAATACTGAAGGTAACACTGAATGTATTTCTGGTTAAATCAGAATTAATCTTTTAACAGCTGAGCTAAAATACCATTTATTTGTTTGTGAGTATGCGTACTCATACACAACATTAACATTTCTTACGGTAGAATTCAGGTTCACTTGTGTATGAGCAGTCTGTCTGTCAGTGGCTGGCAGGGCTTGATTGGACAGGTAATCTGGCATCCCGGGCATTTTCCCGGTGGGCTGACTCACTTTTGGGCTGATGGGCCGGCCTGAAAGGCTGCTGTGCACTGACTGTACAAGCACTGACAGCAGCCCATTCGATAATTCTCATTACTGAGACTCGATTGTCCAATCAAATCTCTTAATGCGACCGGCCCCTCCCCTACCTTTGCTGTGTGCTCATGCAGCTCATAGAAAAAGCTTAATGTGGAAGAAGTGGAGAGAAGGTGGAGCTGAAAAGCCAAGAGAAAACTATGAACAGCTGTACCAGCAACAACTAGTAACCAGGCCTCACAGTCACAGGAGACAGCTGCTGCTAGCACCAGCTGTGGAGAAGTGAGTAAGAGACAGAGGACAATGAAATTAACCTGGTAAGAAAATAGATCAAGGAGTATAATTACAAGAGGAGAGATTCAAGTAAAACGAATGGCTACTTTGACAATGCGCTACTGCTAATAGCTAAAGTAAAATAGCTAAACCTTTTAACTGTCACATGCTGCAGTGTAACTAACCCAACAACAACTGTACTAACCTGATTAAAACCAGTTTCAATATCCAATACCAAGCAAAATGAAATATGTGTATGCATATGTATATATATAAATAATTTTTTATTTTATTTTATTTTCCTTTTTGTCAAGGTAAATTATTATTATGCTGTGTGGGCCTAAATCTTGATTAGGGTTAGTCAAGTAGTAACCTGGTTATGGTTAACGTTAAAGTAATTAGCCAGCAATTGAATCTAAATTAGTGTAATGCTTCTTGGAGACACTGGAATACCTCCTGTGCATGTTCATGTGAACTGGACAGACTGAATTTTACTGTGCTAGTGCCAAAATATGCTGCTTAATTTGGAGTCTTGCAGAGCTGGAATAGATAATAGCATCACTATTCTAAATGCCAAGTGTTTATCAGCCATTTATGCCTAATAACCTTGAGTTCATCACTATTAAATCTAAACTGAAAATCAAAGTGAGAGTGATAGTCGAATGGAAAATTCTTCCAAAAATTCTTCCCGTCATTTATTTATTCACTGATAAATAATAAATGGCCATTATCATCTAAGGTAAATTTAAGGAATGGAAAACCACACAAAATTTTAAAGAAAGCTACAGTGTGATATTTGTGAAGGAGATGAGGAGATGACAGTGTAGAATAAGGATACTGCTTCTCACCATCATGCCTCATCAACACTTTAGTATAGTGCTGTTAATGGAATTTGGTTTGTCCTGCAGGTTAAATGATATGATGCTTGTCATGTTCCATGAGTGTGTTTTGACATAAGAGGTGCAGATAAGGTGCCATGAAACAAATAGGAGTCAACGAAAACAGGGAAACAGACAGTGTTCGAGCAGCCACTTAGTGTGAAGAGTCATTAATAGGCAATGACAAGTCTGTGTGGAGTGGATCTCTCTGCCAGTGTCACTGGCCTGAAGGAACATCAAGCTGAGCATTTCAAATTACTTTTTACAGTGAGACAGGGAGACAGGAAGATTCTGCTTGGTGTTATTATGGTTTTGTCAATGTCAGAGTTCTCATAAGATGAAGTCTTTTACTTCAATAGAACTGCGTTTCACTATATAAGTTACACCGGAAGGAAAATTGCATAAAAGTATGTTCGGGTTTGGAAATCTGATTTTTGAAGATCGGTGACTTCAGTAGTCATTTTTGCATATTGCCATCTGTTCTAAGAGATTGCAAGGAAGTTTGGTCATAAAATCATAATGTCAATGATTTTGTCAGTGTATTTTCTGAAATTTTATGATTCACTCTTTTTCATCTAGTCCCTCTTTTATGGTATCCTCTGCTCCACTAATAAGATGTCCTGCTCTGCAGAACTGGTCTAGTTAACTTTTATGTTTATGTAATTTCATACAAAATTCAATAAAAAATGGTTTAAAGAAGCAGAATTACAAAAAATAGTAAGTAAAAGTATATTTTAAGAATCTTAAATTGGCAAAATTTGGAAGGTAAGCTTCAATAACTTAAGACATTTGACATTTGTGAACCACAGATGTTTAAGTGGCGTAAGCATCATTGTTTATATTCTGTATACTATGGTTAAGTTTTGGCTATTTATATATTTGTTATTAGTTTGTTTGTTTTTTAAATAAATTAAACCCCACTAAACAAAGTTACAGTGGTAACTCGAGCAACATTTGCACCCACAAATTATGAAAGGGCCTTCAATGAGCTTACCATGAGAATGCAATACGTGTAAGTGGGAGTTAGTCAAAATGTCAGTTTAATCCGAGTACCCAGGAGACATTGGTATATTTTGTTCACCTGGATGTACCCTTGAAAACCCAGCTGGCTACAAAGGATTCACAGGCAATCAATAGGCAGGTGGGCAGAGATTACTCTGGATAATGATGGCAATAAAAGGATTGAGGAAATAAAGACACGACAGAGAAAGCGAGAGAGTAAGAGAAATGGGATAAGACAGAAGGGGCAGGATGGGGGCACAAGATGCTTATACATTAACAGTCTGAAGCCAAAGTCACCTTCATTACAATATTGCATTCATAATATCGTTCTTGTATAAGTAAATTCTACCTCGCTCTATCTAGGGAGATCATGAGGACATTTTTGCCAAAACACCCTGAGTAGAGTTTTTTGCTAAAGAGTGAATGCACTATTAAAATCCGTGTCGATGTTAGAGATTTGTGACCTTTGCAAGCTCACAAGTGTGTCTATCCTTGTTAGAGATCAACTGTGCTAGGAGCGGATAAGTTTCACAGTGGATTTTGGGGGATTTTCAGATGCCAGATACTTCTTAAACCTATTGCTTTACTACACATGATATTTGGACATGTATATGTAGGTGCTAATGTTATGCAACAAGTGTGTGCAGATGGTATATCAGTAACATGCACTTTACCCCAAGTGTGCACAACACAGTAATTACATCACAATAATTACATCACCTGTTATTGCTAGTAATTAGTTGGCAGTATTTTTCTATCAGCAAAATGGAAAAATCTAAAACATACAAAATCTACAGGATTTTGGTCATTTTACCTAGTTCTTATCAGCTCATAAGATTAGGTAAATGTGAGATGAACAACAACACATGTCATATTACAAAAGCCTCACATTTGACTCTAGAGAGGTAGGTAGTAGCTAGGGCATCCAGTACAGGGAAGATCAGTAACTCTTGAATGTTTTCAACTTGTGAATGATTTTTCTCAGAATGACAGACTTCATGTTATTTGACAATTGCCTTTGTGAAATGCCCCAGACTGGCAGTCAGCAATACCACTTTTTTAAGATCATTGCTGATGTCTTTTCTCCTTGATATTGCATTAACACCTATCTGAATGCTCCAGAGCACCAAATTCACCAAACATTTGCTTTTATAGTGGTGGTCACACTTGGTGATTATCAATTAAACAATTGCATTTGATTAGCAACACCTTGCTACACCTAATTTTTAAGAGCTACCATTGATCATATTATATTATTTTTAGTATATTATGATATATAAAATTCTGGACTGGAAAGAGGGTGTACTTTCTTTTTACCATGATTATATAATGCCCACACGGTGGGATAATTTGCGCCTTAATTTCTCCATGTCATCCCTTACACCTTTGTAGAGGTCTTGTGTGGTTAAGGAACAGTATAAGCTTCAACTCCGACATAACAAGCAAACGCTTGCTAACTTCTAAATGCTGGCTATATAAATAAAATTGACTTTAACTGAACTGAATTGCCCACTGTCTTGTGACTGCATCATGTGGTTGGGGATAAAAACATGGTTTGTATACTGTATGGGACTAATTGCCATCTAGGTTTACAAGATGTTGAGGATGTTGAAGATGATAGGATTTAGATGGGAGTGACCAGGAGGGACAGGATTCAAATTTGAGCAGTTTGGAGAGAATGTTAGAGAGGCACATCCAAGTTAGTTTCAGTGTTTGCAGAGGAAGGACAGTGGATATAATGGGTGATCAATGATGAATATGGAGCTGCTAGGTAAGAGGAAAAGAGGAAGGCCACAGCAAAGGTTTGTGGATGCAGTGCGTAAGGACATGCAGAGAGTTGGTTTGACTAGAAGACTAGTCAGCTCATGCAGAGGGCAACAAGTCAAGCATGAAATGTGTGTGAAATAAAACAAAGTTTAAGCTGTAGTTCCTTGATGACTAGCAAATTGCTTAGACTTGGTCACTCTGATATTGCTGACTTTGTCGAAGACAACTTTGAAGGTAATAGCGATTTATATGTAACTTATAAAAGCCGAGATTTGTGTTTTACTTGGTAGAAGGAAGGCTGAAAAGCTTGTTAGAGGGCTAACTATGCTAATAAAACAAGTGCTGTAAGCAACACAACCATGTCATGAAGTACAGTGGAAAGAAATGAAGTGATAACAAATGTACCATTAAATATATTCTCGGGGGTGTCTTCCCCATCTCTCCTTCCTGTATTTTGCTTCTCTTTTTTTTTTACTTTTTACCTCTCAGTGGCTCTGCAGTGGGACCAATCAGTGTACATTTGCTGACGTGCAAGACTCTGTATATTAGAGTTTGTGTAGTTGACACTCCAACACAGAGTTGTTTCAGGTATCAGAGGCGGGAGTGTTCTGAGCCAAATCCTTTGAAGTAACTCATCTCAGTGTCAGAGGACACCATTAGATGTGTGTGTAGGGTGTGTGTGTGTGTGTGGGGGGGGGGGTTGTATACTGCACATACATCACTAGTATACACATTTTTTGTCAGTGTGCTTACCTACATGTTTATGGGTCCTTGCTTAAATATGTAGAATGCATGCAAGAGGTGTTTCTTAAATGTCTGAAACACTGCAAACACAACATACTTTGACAGTCCGCGTGATGTCAGTATATGTGTCTATGCACCCGCTCTATGGGCAGTTTTCCTGACCAAAGTAGCTTTTGAAGTTTCAGTAATTAATTAACGACTTTGTAACGCCTCTGTCAGTGCGCCCCAGGGTGGCTGTGGCTACAATGTAGCTTGCCATCACCAGTGTGTGAATGTGTGTGTGAATGGGTGGATGACTGGATATGTAAAGCGCTTTGGGGTCCTTAGGGACTAGTAAAGCGCTATATAAATACAGGCCATTTACCATTTACCATTTACTTCTCTGATCTCATACTAATTCTATCAGTAAAGGCCATTCTTTCATCCTTCTAAAAAAATGAACAAAAAAGCATCATTGATATTATTTGCATTGCAACATTACAAAGAAACATACTAATAAAGATGTTAAAGATGACCCATTCATGCTGGAAGAGTACTCTGCCATAGACTGCTTAAGAGTAAAACATTTGTCACTAAGTCCTGGACTACTTGCCATAGTTGATGGAACCATGAATAGTGCAGAAGGAGAATGTCCTGCCATCAGTGCATCCCCTGAAACTCAAGCACACTTGGGTTATGCAGCAGGAAAATAATCTGAGAGCAAGTCCACCTCTGGATAGCTCAAAAAGTTGAAATAAAAATTAAATGTTAATGAGGTTTTGGAGTAGCCTAGGCAAAGTCTATCAATCCATTCGCTTCCACTTATCCTTCTCAGGGTCGCAAGGGGCACTGGAGTCTATCCCAACTGTTATAGGGCGAGAGGCGGGGTACACCCTAGAAGTCGCCAGTCTGTCGCAGGGCTAACACACAGAGACAGAAAACCATTCACGCTCACATTCACACCTATTGGCAATTTGGATTAATCAATTAACCCATCCCCACAAACTGCATGTCTTTGGACTGTGGGAGGAAGCCAGAGTACCTGGAGGGAACCCACGCAAACACAGGGAGAACATACAAACTCCACACAGAAAGACCCCGGCCTGATGGTGAAATTGAACCTATCCAAACCAAAATGCCAGGGTGGTTTGGATAGGTTTCCCCCCTTAATAAATGGAATCATAGTTTAAAAAATGTATTTGTATTTACTATGGTTCTCTTTGTCTAATAATTTTTGCTAATAACATCCTATATTGAGAGACTGAGTTACAGTAGGGTTTTGTGTAACATTATATAATGGTAGAGGCATTAAGTCAGACAACAGCAACTCTTTTCCATTTGTGCCCATATTGGATTCTTCATCCACCTGGGTCTAGAAGACAGGGTAACCCCATTATTTTAACCTTTATAGCCAATCTTAGCCAAACCACAGAGGGACACACATTTCCAAATGATTTAGATCTAATATACACAGATTATGAACTGTCATCTTCCTGGTGTTAAATATCTAGTTGAGTGCCAGTCAAAAGTTTGGAAACACCTTCTCATTTAATGTTTTTTTTTCATGACTATTTACATTGTTGATTCTCACTGAAGGCATCAAAACTATGAATGAACACATATGGAGTTATGTAGTAAACAAAAAAGTGTGAAATAACTCAAAATGTGTTTTATATTTTACATTATTCCATATAGCCACGCCTTGCTTTGATTACTGCTTTTGCACACTCTTGGAGGCCAGGCCATCTGGCACAGCACTCCCTCACTCTCCTTCTTGGTCAAATAGCCCTTACAGAGCCTGAAGGTGTGCTTGGGGCCATTGTCATGTTGAAAAATAAATGATAGTACAACTAAAAACAAACCGGATGGGATGGCATGTCACTCTAGGATGCTTTTGTAGCAATGCTGTTTCAGTGTGCCTTCAATTTTGAGTAAATCCCCAACAGTGTCACCAGCAAAGCACCATCACACCACCTCCATACTTCATGATAGAAACCATGCATGTAGAGACCATTCATTCTCTGCGTTTTCTCCGTTGCAGAAAAACATGGCGGGTGAAACCAAAGATGGACAAATCAGACCAATGCACAGATTTCCACTCACTAATGTCCATTCCTTGTGTTTCTTGGCCCTAACAAATCTCTTCTGCTCATTGCTTTTCCTTAGTAGTCGTTTCTTAGCAGCATTAAGGTCTAATTCACACAGTCTGCTCTGAACAGTTCATGTAGAGATGTGTCTGCTACTGGAACTCTGTGTGGCTCTAATCTGAGGTGCCGTTAACTTGGAATGTCTGAGGCTGGTGACTTAGATGAATTTATCCTCAGTAGCAGAGGTGACTCTTGGTCCTCCTTTCCTGGGACGGTCCTCATGTGAACCAGTTTCGTTGTAGCACTTGATCATTTTTGTGACTTTACTTGGGGACACATTCAAAGTTTTAGCAATTTTCCGGACTCACTGACCTTCCATTCTTAAAGTTATGATGAACTGATGTATTTCTTTACTTAGTTGATTGGTTCCTGCCGTAATATGAATTCTAACAGGTGTCAAATAGGGCTTGTTATTGTTATATAATATTAGATTGTTTTAAGTTTGCAATTACCCCACCTTGATTTTTCATAAATAATCATTCTGCTTTAGATTTTAATAGTTAACAATTTGAAACAAAACTATTTTGCTCTAAACTTACATTTAGCAGTAGAGTGCGGTGGATGAAGTAGAAATGCTTTCAGGGCTGTGTTGAAATCACAAACAGTAAGCAGAAATGTAAATGTCAAGCATTATCATGGCAATTGTGTAATTTTCCATTCACAAACTTTTAGTTATTTAAATACTAATTTTGGAACCTATTTGGTAGCTAAATGTAGATGTTATAAATGGCTGATGTCTCACATCATCGTTGGATTTCCTTCTGCTTTAACTTGCAACGTTTTGGTTGTTTATAATCGAATTACTTATTTTCACCTTTCTTATTGTCATGACCACAAAAATTGGTTGGAGTCAAACGCAAGACGCAAGAAAAGGTTAACAAGTTAATTTACAACAGTAAAGTTCACAGGTGTTGCTCAGGCAAAAGGTTTGTGGTTAGTGGAGTCCAGGTTCCAAATAGCCAGGGAGCTCCACAACTTCTTTTCTCATTGAATCTCAAGGGTTTATGCACAGTGGAAACCAGCTTTACTAACTGTTTTCTGTTCTACTGTCCAATGAAGACTGAAGCCATTCTACAATTCTACAACAAGTACTGGCAGGAGAAGAGATGATCGCAAACAGGTGAGTTTGTTATCTCCAAGTGCCCTGAGTCAAACGGCAGGAGCCCAGGACAAGTCCCACCCCTCAAACACACAAAATACATTAACACGGACAGAGGAGAGGGAGGGAAAGAGCAATGAGAGAGAGCGAGTGGTGGTCCAGCACAGGAGAACTCAGGGACCATGACAGTTATGGTCTTTTGCTCTGAGTATACATTTGATAGATTTTTTTTCTTCTTCTCAGATCAAAAATATGTTTATTTTTCTTAACTTCACCACTATGTTGTAGTTTAATATTTTGTTATTTTATTTTGATTTATTGGACATTATATTTTTTTTTATTGAAATGTCCACAAAGCTAAGATGCAAAAGGCAGTTTTCTATGCAAGATGTGAGTGAAGTTTCAGAAGAATTACACACATAGTAGTTTTTAAATGTGAGTGATAGAGATTTTCTGCTTTTGTGATTGCACTTAATTTCAGTTCTGAGTTCAAACACACTATTATGCAGCAGGCCCCACATCATAAAGATAGTTAAGAAACAAGAGGGGCTGAGAGATATGTATCCAGAAGTCAAATGGGTTTTTTAAATGTAGGGAAGCAAGAAATTGGGCATTTCATCAAGTAGTACAGAGATCTAGAAAAAATAGAGACATAAAAAAAGAATAATTGTATAAATGTGAGGAACGTGTACTTTACAAGATACAGGAACTTTGGGGCAGATAAACAAACATGTGTAAAAGCACATTTGCAACATGAGCTGAATTGTGAACCTAGAGTGGTCATGTGCAGTCTACTGATCACTCTGAAAGCATCGTAAGGCTGAATTACATTTGAATAGAACCTATAGCCACTATAATTACTAACCAAATCCCATGGGGAAATTGGTTGAAGAGCACAGGAGAATGGCAGGAGAAGAGATACTGTATTTGTGAGAGGGGACAATAGATGATAGAGGTTCTTAATAGCTTATATGCTATATAAGTAAAAGCTTAAGACTGAAATTAATAGTGATATGGTGATATGGTCGGGTGACTTTAAAAGATTGACTACATAATTGACACTTTAACTGGTTAATTACTGCACTGAAAAAGATGATACATTTATATTATGTTTTATCAGTTTTAAAACTCACTTGATACTTTAATCAATATATATACTGGATTGTGAAAAATGGTAAACTTAAAAAGTGAACTGCAATTGTCTTTTTGACCAAGTTGGCACACACATATTTTTGCATGTTTTTGTTTTTTAGCAATTATAACCATGTATAATAATAATAATAATGAAATAATCTTGCTATGTTATGACATTGTCCTTATTAAGTTTTGAAATTTGATCTGTGTTTAATGTCCTCTTTATGTTAAACTAGAGATTGTTATTTGTCACGTTTGCAGTTACACCTTGTTTTTTATTATTTCCTATCCTTTCTAATCCTTGAAAATATTGTCTTCGTCAAAGTTTCGATCGTCAAAATCCTTTCCATACAAATTAAGCCAAACTTTATCATCTTTCACAAAGGGAACTGATCCTAATCCTAATTTAAGGACATCATATTATTGTGACATATCTATTCTGTCACTTTTTGAATCAACTTACTTTTTACTTTTTTATTCTTCATGTTTGCAAACTAATTTTAAAAAAAATCACATTCAGATTTCAAAAATATATGGATATGTGAGGCCTTGTTTGCCTCACATATCCAACATCCTATATCACATTGCTCTGCTCTGACTGATTATGGTCTCAAACAAAGTGACAAACAAGTCTGCTAGACCAGATCTATGGCTTGTAAACTTTCAGTTCTCAGAGCGGTGTATCCTGGACAACTGTTTAACTCAGCTTGCACTATAGTATTACTATTTCATAAATACATAAATAATTCATTGTGACTTTGTGTTCATTTCAGGTTAGAAATATTTGATTAGCTTCCGTCTTGCCTTTTATCCACCACACTTGATATTTTTGAATCCAAGTCTTTTGTTGCACTGTTACATAAATAATTTACTTGTTAATATTACTTATTTTTATTATTAAAGGATTCATTCTTTAATTATTTCCTTGTATTATATCCTTTTTTAATGCACCCTTGTTTCAGTTGTATCTAAATCAACCTGAAATTAAACTGCCAAATAAGTAGGTCTTGGATCCAGAGAACTCTGTCCAACTCAAGCTTTCTGAATTGTGCTTGAATTTTTAAACCTTGAGCAAAGAAAACTGCTAATAAAAACTAGAAAGCTGCCTAAAAGAGCAATGGTGGACTGGCATTCAACCCAGACAATGTGTGAAAGGAAATAAAAAACAAAGGGAATCACAGACAAAAAATATGTTCTGAAAAAAAAAAAAGTTGGTATGAAAGCCTGAGAGAGTCACAGGGAAGACGAAAGAAATGTCTTATCCTATTACACATCCTTCAGTAGTAAGTTACTGAGGTTTGGCCTGTGAATTATGAATAGAAATGCATTAAATATGGATGGATCACTCCTTACTTCTCAGCAGGAATGTCTCTTGCTCGTATGTGTCCATACACAAACAAATTACTACATACATGCAAACACAGAAAATCAAGCACAAAAACATGCCAAGTGACTATAATAGATACAGTCCCAATCTGTATCTTTTATCCCAGTCACTTGAAAAATGGCAAAAAAAAAAAAAAATCATGTTTTGCATGGTTGGATCTTAACAATTCAATTCAATTCAATTTTATTTATATAGCGCCAAATTACAACAAATGTCGCCTCAAGGCGCTTCATAGATACAGAGAAAAACCCAACAATCAAATGATTGAAGGTTCCAACATGCAACAAGAAGAAATGGGAGTGTGACAAAACACTTTTTGAGCATGCAAAACAATGCTTAAACTGAAACAGGCTGATCAAAAGTTTAGGACCACACCTCCCAAAAAAAACCTGTACCTGTTCAATCTTTTTGGGTCTTCCACTTGAGTTTTTTGTTCCATAAACCTCAGGAAATTCCAAATGAATGTCTTACTGCATCCCACCTCAGCAGCGATGGCAGACCCTGCTTATACAGTTCAACAACTCAACCACGTTGAAAAAGGGAATTGTTTTATGCTTTTGCCATCAGAACGTCATGACAGTGAGACTACCTGACAGAAAATGACAATGAATCCACATTTTTGCACAGATTTGGCCTTTTAAAGGCATGTGGTCTTAAACTTTTAATCAGCTGTAAAAAAGCCAGTTTCAGTTTAAACATTGTTTGTAATAAATTGCATGCTCAAAAAATTGTTTTGACTGTATGTTTATGTATGCCACTCTGAACAACACAACACGCAGTTTTTTTTGAAAAAAGCCCTTCACAAGACACATTAATATAACACAAAAATACAGCCAAGAGGGGTTTTTTTTAAGGTAAAAGGGAAATATTCAAATAGTCAAAACTCTAGAAACATTTAGTGGGTACAGTATAACTGTATTGTTAGGCCAATGTGTTTTGAATAAAACAAAACAAAATGCGTAGGGAATATTTGTACCACACATCACATGATGAATTAAATATTAAAAAACACTCAAAGTTGAAATTGCTCAAGTGTTCCCTTAATTCAAACAACACTGTATATGCAAGAATAGAGAAAGCAAGAGAGACTTGAGACTAACCACCATACTGAAAAGTGCTGCTGATGTACCATATTGCTTCATGCAAACAAAGATTAACAATCCAAATGTACACTGAGGCATATGTTATCGGAAATCTAAAGCAGAAAACAATAACTGGAATAAGCCAGCCGTGAATGGTTTGTATTCATTGTAACAACTGCAAATGTTTCTGACTGGTATATAACTTATCCTATCCAAAAGCAGAAGCACAAACTGTCACATGAAACTGAACACTTAACAAGTCTGAGTCATCAGAGAACTTCTGCAGGAAGCACTGGGTGGAATTGTGGGAGAAGTCTGCAGTGTAGATGGTGAAGAGGAACGGAGCCAGAACCGTTCCCTGTGGGGCCCCCGTACTGCAGACGAACCCTGTCCGACACACAGCCCTGAGTCCTCACATACTGTGGTCGGTCGGTGAGGTAGTCCAGGATCCAGGTAGTAATAGTAGTATTTGACCGGAATGTCCCGGTACCAGCGACCTGACCGTTTAATCGGGGGCATTTTAGGAACCACGTGAAAGCAGGTGTGCTCAGACATTTCTAGAAAATGGCCCTGTTGAGTCGCGGTGCGGTAGCTGTGGTAGTCACGCGGCCTGACTCACTCTGTCAAGTTGTTCAGGAGGAGATGAACAGACGTCATCAATGGCTTTGGTAACTAAGAAGACCTGCCCACGGAACAGTTCATAGCAGCAACCATGCTGCTTAGCTTTCTTGTTCTATGTGGGGTCTTTCAGAGCATATAAGACGCTGCTTTCAGCTTTGTCCTGAACAGGGCCAGTTTTTGAGAGAATGCTGAGAGGACCGCCCGGGTCAGCAGATTACCTCATCCAGGGCTGGTCCAAAGTACTATGGGGCCTTAAGTAAATTTAGACTCGGGGCCCTACTTCCTTTCAGATCCCAGAAAATAATGAAAAAAAAAAAGCTTTGGTCCTTTGGGTCAAGCCAAAAGTACCATCATTTCCAGTACAGTTACTCCCAATTTACATAAATAAATGTTTATTTCAATCCAAGCTAAAATTTCTTATAAGACATTGATGTTATGGCAGATTACTCAGTGACATGTTTTGTAATGATAAAGTTTTTATTTGTATTTTTTCAGCACCATCTTCACCACCAGGAGAAAAAAATCTGCATCAACTACAAAGTAA
>NW_024582939.1:303749-314741 GCF_018398535.1 Haplochromis burtoni
GCGGTCCCGTTCCTTGATAAAAGTAACAGTTCCACGGCCACCAGAAGAACAAAAACTCTCTCAATCCACATGATTGAGTAAAAGATAATGAACGGATGAAAATACAAGTCAGAAAAAAAAGAATACGTAAGAAAAAAGAGCTAAACTAAGAGAAAAAGCAGGAGCGACTGTAACAGGCTGCACGCTGGTTGGCGCATACGCACTGGATGTGTAAAAATGGCAGAGTGAGGTAAGAATATGTTTCTTTTATTTTAAAGCAGGCGTTGATATTTTAAATAAATCCTTGGCAAACTGGTAACATTGTTCTATGCATATACCCAATTAAATATAAAATGTGAAGATAATGTTTCAGAAGAAATGGATGTAAAGACTGCTATGCCTTAATAATAACTTATATAGTATTCTACATATTAATTTCAACTCTCTCAGAAGAGCAGGTTTTCTATTACCTGAATGCATTATGAACTTTATGTAGTGAGATACTTTATCAGTGGCCTCAGGGGACAAGTATTAACAAAAACCACAAGGACAACGGTCTATAATAATGATAACGTAGTAGGCGCAATCTACCCCAAGGACCATCTTTCCATGACAAACTTTAGCCACTAATTATCCTCTGGAGATAAAATCATAGCCTGGAGCAACGTCTAAATATTTCCCTGGCATTGCTGCCTGTGACTGGGATGCTAATAGCCCCTTAAGTAATAATCATAGCAACACAATTAGACCTCCAAACATCAAGGGGGCAGTAATCTTGTTGGCTTAGCACTAGAACTGCCAAAATGTCCAACCCCCTAGAACCACCAGAAGACGTGGCACCATCCTGTAACTGTAGCATCAGGGGGAATGATATTAATTCTTGTGAAGTGGTTGTTTTCTTGTGGGGGTTTTTCTAAATATGAGTACTAATGAATAAAATAACTATTTAACATTCAGTTTTAGTTTTATGAAGGATTTAGACTATTTCAACATAGATCTTAAAGGTAGGATATTTTTTAGAATCCACCAAAAAAACAACACAATTAATAACACATCTTAATTTAATACAGCATTTTGGTCGTCCAGTCCATACCTCCCCTAGTGTCAAAGTCTTGGAATTATCTTGCCTTTTAATGATCACACGAACAGTGTCTCATGTTCAGCCTACTTCCATCTACGTAATATTTCAAGACTATGTCCTTTTCTTACTCAACGCAGCATCCAAGTTCTGGTTCATGCCCTGGTCTTGACACTTCATGTTTAGATTACTGTAATGCCATTCTCTCTGGTTTCCCAAAAGATCTTCTTAATCGGCTCTGAATTTTACAGATCTCTGCAGCACGGATCATCACCCGCTCTAAGTCTACCGATCATATTACACCTCTTGTCATCCACTATCACTGACTTTCCATTCTCCTGTGCATCCAGTACAAGCTTCTGCTTCTCACTATCTCTCAAGTCTCCTTCGTTCTCACACCCTTTCCTATGCTCTGCTTTCCACAAGGACAGCTACTCTCCTGACTGCTCCTCATTTCAGAGGGTGCCAGAGACTTCAACCGCTGTACACCTCATCTCTGAGACTTCTGACCACTTTAGCTGTGTTAACTAGACACCGTTTAAATCTCAGCTCAAAGCCGAGCTGTTCACATCAGCATATCAACCATAACCATATTGTTTTGTACAGCATTTCTAGAGTTAAAATCTTTCTTACTATTACATTGAATTCCTTGTTCATTTTTGTGGGTTTTTTTCCCCTTGAGTGTGTTCAAAGATTCCAATTTTTTATTTTTATTTTTTTAAATTATACTTATTTATTATCATTGCAGAGGTGAAACATGAAGGATAATGTTTTGTTTTGGCTGTGCTGAGGTGTAACAAAAAGAAAAGTGTGCTCACTACAACAGATCAGTAACCATGAGGATTTAAACGCAAACCCAGAAGCAAGCCAACGTTTAAGGTAATTTATTTCACACAAAGAATTTGCTGAGTTACATACAAAACACTCTAGGCTTCTTTTTACAGGGAGCTGGTGAGTAACAATAATGGAAAATATGGTGGAGAGGGGGGAGGCAGGCGAGCTTTCTTTCCAAAGCATGAATCTGAGAGTGAAAACAAGCAGAGAGAATCCAATGCATCCAAATGGGAGTCCAGAGATGCACCACAAGGAAACAAGGAGTCGGAGACAGAGAGGCAAGATAGTTATGACAGGAAACACACTAAGGTTAAGGCTGCCATTATCAGTTGCAAGAACTTGGCAAATGATCAGCAGGTGCGTGCAGGTGGAGCAAACAGCAGCTGGTTGGAAAGACCACCTCAAGGCGGACCTCACCGGATAAGGGAGTTTTGTTCACCTAAGAGAAGGCAGGAGAAAGGGAGAGGGTAAGAGAAGAATGGAGTCTAAAGAAAGGAAGATGAAAGCAACCACTGCCAGGCCATGACATGAACATGTTATTTTCTAAATTTTGAAACCGATCACACAGTTGGCTACAACAACATAAGGAACACATTTTAAGAAAAGAAAAGTGAAAGTCATTAACCTCTGCCTTTTCATTACAGGACCTGCAGCCTGTCTTTTATCCAGTGTCCAGGAGTTCAGTGATCCAGCCCATAAAAACCAACAGCTATACCTGCTTTCAATTTTACCACTTTTAATACAGGGCCTTCTTGTTGTGCACCTACAGATCACTTTCTGTGAATCTGCTGCACTTGCCCCCTGGAAGTTCCATTCAGATCACTTACACGTGTGTGTCTATAAACCTGAGACTTGCACACAAAAAACAAACAAAAAATAACTTCTCTTTGAAACTGATAAAGTTTTATGTTGAACATAATCAGTGGTGATGAGAGCTGGGTTTCCAATTACAACCAGGTCATTGCCATCGTGTGCTGGAACGCAGCGCATTCAAAACGCGCATTTTGTTTTTTTGGCCACATCAACACAATTGTTCCTTTACCACCAGCCCTGCTTGGCAGATTTGGCTCTTACAACTTTGCCCTCTTCTCCAAATTGAAATTCAAGTTGAACGCTCGCTGTTCTGACACACTGGAAGTGATCCAGCACACAGTGCAGATGCTGAAGTGCTCGGGTCAGAACAGGACTTCCAGGGAGTATCATAAAAATGTCAGTGGTGCTACTGGAATGAGCTGCAATATATAGTTTGATGTTAGCGACAGTCATTCCTCAGATAGACTTATGGGTCTTTTAATTAGAGTAGAAGCTCTGTGTTTGCATTGGTTGTTTTAAGTGAAAAAAAAATATTATTCCTATGTTTGTGTTTAGATGTGTTTTCTTCTCAGTTCTGTCTTGCAAACAGATGTTTATCTAAATGAGTTTTCATACAAAATAAAAAATAAAAAAATCTGACAACTAACTTTTGCATACTCACTGTTTCCTTTCACATACAGAAACTTACACACACAGCCACAAACACAGTAAATGATACACAGAGTCAGTCACTTGGCACCCATTGCCAAAGTGGTAAACACAGTCCACTAATTATGGATGTGGTTTGCTGTGGATGTGACACCTGTGTCCCGCCTCTTGTGTCTCTTTGGATTGGACAGCTGTGCTAACACTGACTACTGTGCCAGAGTTCACACACACACACACACACACACAAATGCACTGGCCAAGAAAAAGCATGCATACATACAGATTGAAATAAACAGTTGAACGTGAACAGAGATACTTAGAAAAAAAAAACCTGGAATATTCAGAATATCATTTCCTTTATTATGTGCTGGAAAAAGACACAAGTTGAATGGAAGTATTCATGTTAGCTGAATAATAATTTAGACACACAAGCACACATGTGCACTTTTCTCCCTTACCAAGTTTATTGCAGATTAAACTTCTCCAGAACCTTTAGTTATCCATTATTTTGTTTGAAGGCCTTATTGGTTTTGAGTTACAAGTGGGATAACATGCACCTAATCAGCACCACAGTCAAAATAACTTGCTGATCTAGATAAATCCTCTGTGGATTAATTCGGGAGTTCAACAGAACAGTTATAGGTAATATTTCACTTTCTTTCTGTCACTGTACTTGGAACATATTCTAAAGATATTTATTTGTTTGCATAATGCTGAGTGTCTTTCCATTTAATGCTATATTTTACTGGGTATAGCTGTCTGTTTTTGTTGAAAATCATTTGCTTCCACAGAAAATGACAGATGTGAAAATAAAATGTCAAATAAAATGTAGCATAGAGTATATTGTCTCTTAAATTTGAAGTGTTTGACATATAGTTTCCTGTTGCTAGATCCCCACATGCCTATTTAGACAAGAAAAGAATTGCTTTTTGAATTGAATTTGCAAGAGCATTTTTTGTGCCAAGTTACGCTATAATTTCTTATACCAGATGTCTAACTATTCAACAGTACAGTGTTCCCATTGCCTAGGCATGTTGAATCACATTCAAGATGTCACAGGTTTTCATTTGACTGACTGGCATAGCTTTTTCTAACTGCGGGAGTGGAGTTACGCTGAGTTATCTATAGCATTTTCAGGGCCACACAAGCATGGGGGGAAAGGAGAGATACGAAAGAAAAAGAAAGCCATTCACTTATTGAATCCCTGCATGCTCCAGTGGTGCTGTTTTCTGTAACTGAATCTGACCTTTGATGGAGGATATTCATTCATTTCATTGGACAAGAAAGAAAAAAGTGTCAGCGCTATATTTGTTAAATGTCAAAACTACCAATGTGTCCATTACTCACTATGTTTAATTTTCACTTGGGGCAATTACAAGTTTCAAATTATGCACATATTTTAGGCGCCTAAATGAGTATGAGCTGAAAATGTCATTATCTATTTATCAGAGCAACAGAGCAACTCCAGTCATCAAAAAGTGGGGTTATTACATTTCGGATTGATATCTGACATAATGAAATCTTTCCATGTGGTGCAAAGTGAGGTTAGACAAGATTAACTGAAGTAAAGTTTTCTCAAACTGCAGTACTTTTTTCTAGAATAATTTAATTATTATATTTTTTCTGTATCTCAAGTCTTTTTTCTGTATCTCAGAAAAACTGTTGGTCAGCTTTCTACACCCATGACCTGCATATATTCCTTTAAATGAAGAAACAAGAAGAGGCCCAAAGCAGTGAGACAGCAATTAAACAGTTAAAGGTTACATCACCACCATCATACAGTACACTCAGCAAAACCACACAATGTGCTAAGTTGAACCCGTGTAACGCTCCCATTGAGCATCTTATTCACTTTACAGTGTTTCTGATGAGACCCTTACAAAGTCAGTCTTGAGAGTTAAAGTAAGTGAATGTAATGAAAGATGAATCACATATAAATCTTAAAGGCCTTGAAGCAATCTTCTATTTGATGGTTTTGGTAACTAAAACTTTATTTGCGATTTAGCATGATTTCTCCTTCAGAATAAGGTCAAAGTGGATTCAGAGACCACTGAGGAATATAAACATAAAGAGAAAGTAAATTTCCATTTGAAAAAGTAAACCTGAAGAGGGTGAGAAAACAAAGAAGCAGGCTCAAAATCTGAAAAACAGCACAGGCTAGAAAGTAGTTATTAAAGATAAAAACAAGTTGTTGTTTTTTTAAGAGAGACTGAAGAAAAGGGAACAACTACCTTGAGAATCCAGCAAGTACTTTAACAGTTTGGTCAAAGAGAAGTTTGAATATATATATTATAGTATAGTACAGGCGTACTAGACAAGTAAAAAAAAATCCCTGTTTGGCACAGTGTTTGGCAACATAAGTTAACTAAAAGAGCATGCACCTGCACCAGTTTGTGTCCTCACACTCGCCTGAAGACATATTTAATCCCTCAAGAGATATAAATCTTTGGCAAAGTCGGGTAGCTATCCCCAAAGTTTTAAAACAGCAACAATGATAAATGATTTAGGAGGCAACACTTCTCTTTTAGGACTACAATAAAGTCCAAGTGTTATTTCCATCAAGCAGTCTGGCTGTAGATTGACAGTCTCCCAACTCCATTTAGCATTATAAAGTACATCACTCTAACGCACACTTTTCCTGACTCAGTCCTTCCATCTGTGTTTTTGTCTCCTCGTCAGGCCTCCTACAGCCTTTACGTCTGCCTTTGCATCTGAACACTTGTCATTTAAAAGATTTTACTAACAGATAAAATGGTAATAAACCAATTAGCAAGTTGTATAGATTTTGCAAGACGGTTGTCTAGAGATTGTGATATTCTGCTGTTGACATCAATAATATTAATTCAATGACACACTGTGCTTTGAGTATAAAAAATTACAGCAGGGCAATCAAAAGTAGACAGACAAAAAAAAGATTGAATGTTCTACTGAAAATGTTATTATCGGTGGTAAGCATCAACTGCGCATTAACTGCTTGATGGGGTCAGACAAAAGCAATTGACTGTTCATTTTAAAAACCCTGTCATACAGTCTACATATAGCAGCAGGCCACGTAGGCATATTGAACTCTTCAAAACAATATCTTCATGCTCTACAGGGAGGATGCACATTATTAAGAATCTATTTGATGTTCTGGTCTTCCTTATTGAAGCCAGGGACTAACATTTTTTGTTATTGGATTGTCACGGACGTAGAATATCACATGCTGTTTTTCTACCATGAAGTGCAATGTTCATAAACAGACCATGACAAAGTTAAGCAGTTCCCTATTTCTGATCATAAATTATATTTGGATATTTTTTTTGATTCTATATGAAGGCAAAAAGCTGCTGTTTTCTTAATCTTAACCACTATGTTTTAGTGTTGTTCATACTTTTGATTCAGCTTCTGAGGGTGGCAAGATGACTCAGTGACAGCTTGACTTTCCACATATTTGACTATATAAAGGTCTGCTAGGTCATACTAATGTGAATTAACTATAAAGCTTTGCACCCTGCAGTTTCAGGTAAGCACAGGGACTTGTTCACCAAGCCACTGGGTTAGAACTGTGTGTAGGTTCTCCATGTGGGCTCTACTGTATGGCACAGATACTAGTCATATATAACTAGTATCACGGTCACGATGGGTTTCTTTATAAACCCAGGCCTTATGCTTAAGGCCCTGTGTGCACTCACATAAAAGGGGGTGTTTGATGCGTGATTTGACCCGCCTACTCTAATCAGAGATATTATCAGAAAAACAGGTGATAAGAGATCTGTAAGGATGATAAAAATTAAATGGTAAATGCACTGCTGGTCCTGCAAATAAGACGAGAGTAATTCTACAGACATTTGCGAATCTTGTGAATCCACGATCATCACATAGGCACACAGAGTGGAAAGAAGAATATTTTCCCAATTTATATTTATTTTACTGTTCAGTGCACTCTTGCTGCTGCTGTTTATTTCTGCTATGACAGCTGCACAGTAGAGCTCTTAGACTACAGATACATTTAAAACATGAAGTGTTATTCAGTGTCTTCTGGTTTATTGTAGGATGTTAATGTACACATATAACTGAAACCTTATGCATTCTTAGCAAGTTTATGTCTCATCAATACTGGAATGAAGATTAAAATAATTTAGAACAATGGCATTGGTGTTCTGTTTCAATAAGATATACCCCAATAACCACCATCATGCTTATAATATTACCCATTTACAGTGCCTCTAAATCCCTTACACACACTCCCTTTTGGTCTATGGCTAGACTCCAAATTATTTCTCTGACAGTGACAGCAGGGACAATGGGAGCAGTATGTGGTTTTGTCTAATTTTGGGCCATCCTCCAAAGATGGAGAGCTATTAATTAAAGTGGATCACACTCCCTGGCTGCCTTGGTTTTTACTCATATCTGTACAAATAGCCTGATGCTCTCTTTACGCCTCTTAGCAAACCTGACAAGTTATTACTTTTTTATTTCACTTTGATATTTCAAACAAGGCTGTCATATGCTGGACAATGGCATTCACTATTCTAGCAACTAAGAAGTAGCTTTCGTATAAATAAGTACTCATAGTGCTTTATTTAGTGCTACCGTGCCCTGAATAATTCTAATCTGATGCAATTAAGAAGAGAGAAAGAAGGGAAAAAACACTGCTAAAAAATATGCCTGTAAAACACCTCATACTTATTTATCATTTTATGCACAATCTAATTATATTTGGTATCGCAGTGCATTTCACCATCTCATTCCCTTTAGCTCCCCTTCTTGAATGAAGTGGATCTGATACTGCGCTCATCCTGCTGTAGGAGAAATCTTGATCAGACGCTAGGCTGTGATTGTCAGCCCAGATTATCTGGCGATGTGGACATTTTGTAAACTGAGCCATCCTGATTACATCACTGTTCAATTTCAGTTTAGATACCCCACTGTCACAATTCACCAATTTGCCCCATGGGGCTTTATAATCCAAATAGCATAGCAACATATGGATGATATTTATAGAATGACATTTACAATGGTTGTGTAGTTTATGATGATTTACACCAAGACAGTAAAGGGAGATTGGAGGGATGATGATTCTGCTACAGGCTGAAGGGTGATTCAGACTCTCAAATCGATGGTGAGTTTAGACATTTATTAACAAGCTGAACTCATGACGACTGATTCCCAGTAGAAATGACAAGGCAAGAATGGCAAATATGTGAAAGAATGTGAAACTCCTCATATGTCTTGAGCTAACATTTCCTTCATCTCTTTTTCATTCTTTGGACAAAGACCTTGAAGGGAGAGTTTACTCTAAAATCAGGGAAATAGTTTCCTACGTGGAACTGCTTATGGCAAAGAATAAGTGAATAATGATTTCTAGAAGGAGTTGCTAGAAGAATGTGCAGATATTTCTGCAAAACATATCCCCATAATACCTTATTTTATGGTAAAATATTTCTTTAATATTCTTATATTTACATTTGTTTTCCCCAGCATTGTAAAAACATCACCATATTGGAGATCCCCCTATTAATTAAACTTCCAGATGCTTCCAGAAATTATTTTTCCCCACAAAAATGTCTTCTTTAATATAGAACCTATATCACTATATATATGCACACACAACTACCATGAAATAATATAGAATGATTTCAGTCAGTCATCATTGCATGCATTGTGTGTTTTGCTGATTTTCTTTTTTTTTTTTTTTTTTTTTGGTGTTTACATTTATTTTCACACGTTATTTGGGAGCCAAACTCTTTCTTGCCAAAGGGTTAACCAGCTGTAATAAGGGAGAAACATCTATTGTGGACATGGATCACAAACTTAGGTCTTCTAATTTGTATCCAAGATTACACCTGTGTTTACTTGCTTTGTCTTTATCAGAGAAAGAACAGCTGCTGTAAATGTTTGCCCACACCTCCTCTATTTCTCAGCAAACACAGGATAAGTAAACTGTTTGGCAGATGGCTACATCAAAATTCAGAGCAATGATGTTTCTCTTTTATCAATAGACTTTCACTGCATCGTAGCAGCATTCCAAACTTTTTATGCTAAGTTTTGTTTTAAAATGGCTGTAAATTTAAAATTGACTTTGAGTCTGACTGGCATATTTGCTTGCTATGCATGTCGCATGCTTAAATACATGAGTATGGCATTAAAGTTGAATATTGGAGCCTACTTACATACAAAAGAGATGTGAAGAGAAAAAAATTATTCCTCAGACATGAAATAGATAGATAGATCTTTTTTGATACATGTCTTCTTTGCAAACCAATTTCCTCAAAAGTCAAAGTGATACCAGAGAAAACAGAAAACATTTCCCCTTCAAGTGGTCTTGCATGGATTTATGAGAGGCACAGAGCAATTTACAGCACCACATGACAAAAGGAGAAATGTGTATATATAACCACACAGCTTTACCTGTTTGATGGAGGTGAATGTAAACAGCTTGGATTGTGCATATTCATTCAAGGGACACACACACACAGAGCAAAGTATTTATCTGTCTGGCAGACCACTGAGTAGATATCAACTCCCCTTGTTTTATCATCTGTGGTACATCTTGTCTTGAGGCAGTCTCTCCCTCCCTCTCTCTCTCTTTAAAGTTCTGTCGTCATTCCAAGCCGGAATTGTCTGTGGCCGATGGAAGTGCCTCTATCTGATCCAGATCATCGGAATGAGTTTTCTCACTGCAAGTGTTCTGGAGACAATTCCCTGGCCAAAGAATGGAAATAAACCATTGGCTGAAACACCAGATAAGAGAAGAACAATCAGTCATTGTATGTGTGTACACATGCATTTGTGTGTATTTGCGTGCATGCATTTGTTTGCGCCTGCTTGTTCATGCAGCGTTACGTGCAAGTGTCAGTGTGTGTGTAGTTGTTTGTGTGTGATGGAAGACTACAGATCCTATCGGGCTAATACCTTTGTTGGGCCTTTGGCTAGGCATGCATGCTCCATGGTAATTCTGCCCTCCGTATGTTTGTCCTCCCAATAACTGAGGGACTGAAAAAATAACAGGGATAAGAGAAAGCACACACACACAAACACACACTTGGGGGAAGGGAAAGAATATTGACTGGGTGTTATTATTATCGGATGTTGTTGAGTGCAGGTGATCAAGCCCAGAGGTGTCAGTGGGAGTCCAAGCAGATTGTGTTGTGGTTATCTGTGTGTGCTTGTGTTTTATCAGTGCCATAGCAGTGAGGATGTGGATTACACAATCATTATATTCAACTTCTGCCCCTGGACACATGTTTCAAAAACATACACTCAAAGTGCAGATATTTAAACAGATTTCACAGTTGTAAAGTAACAGAATAATTTGATATTGCCATAAGTATTCACTCATCTATGGAAATGATTGAATACAGATATTCTGAAAGAAAACCAAGCACCTAGGCATGCAGACTGCTTCTACAAACTTTTGTGAAAGGATGGGTCACTCGCAGGTGCTAAGTGAATTCTAGTGAATTCAGTGAATCCTCACTACTAAATATTTCACAGTCAATGTGTTTCAGAACAAAGGGGAAGTGACTGAGAATGACAGCACCTCAGCTATGAAATCTATATATCTATATCTATAGATATAGATCTATATCTATAGAGATATATCCATATCTCTAGATAGATAGATAGATAGATAGATAGAGATAGGTGTGTGTGCG
>NW_024582939.1:314844-319574 GCF_018398535.1 Haplochromis burtoni
AAAGGCATTGACAAACCAAAGTGATCCATAACAATTCTTTGCTGTCTGTGTGTAATGTAGGTAAAACTGACTGAACTGATCATTTCTCACAATAAAATAAAGGCTGTGTTCTCTGAACCAGAGGTACCTATTTCAGTCACCCCAGATTGTCACTACAACAGTGTTGTTGTGCTTTTATTAAATCTATGGTGGGCATCTTTGTTGGCAAGAAAGATGTAAAAGCAACAGCATATCATTGCATTCTGTTTCCATTTACCCTTTTACTAGACCATCCATTCTCAACTGGTTCTCCTATTTGGGGATATTTTTGCAAGTGTACCTGATTTTTGTATCTGTAGAATTACCACAAGAGGCTTTTGGATGTGCTGCCTCTTCTCCCATCCAGATTGTTCAGAGCTGAATGGATAATGTGTGACTGACATTGCAAATTATGAAATTTGAATTGGAACAGTCATTGCCACCAAGCTCTTATCATGCAGACACAAGAGCAGAGCTACTCCTGAAAAGTGACTCTTAAACAGAAGAGCTCTCAATCTACCCGAAAGCACGTGCAGACATAATATAGGTGCAATTTAGAGAAGCATATCATCGATGTAATTTACTAATCTTACAGCTCCCATTTAACCATTTTCTAAGTGACAGGAGATCAAGCCCACACAATTGTCATGGAAAATATCAGGTCAAGCACTTTTGCTATATTTCAGTTACAAATTTAAACTTCCAAACACCTATTTTTCATCAATTTTCATGACTGTCTATCAAATAAGGGTTAAAGGGGGATGAGGGGCAGAAAAGAAATACATTAATTTTCATTTGTTCAGCCATCTATCCAACTGCTGTTCAGAAATTTTGTACTTACTCTGTACATCTACATTTCACAAAAGTTTTTGGATAAAGACACTTTTTTGTTTTTGTAGTTTTGCCTCTATACACATCCACAAATGGATTTTAAATGAGACAATCGGGATGTTATTAAAGTGCGCAATTTAGTTTTAGTTCAAAGGGTTTAACAAACTTCTCCCATCAAGTTTTTAGGAAATACATAAAGCAAAACATTTCCAACTTATAACAACAATACATCCCTTGATAATAGAATGCAGTCATGAAACACAATATTCCAAGTGTGCTTGAGAGTACTGTCAAGGGTCAGTTGGACTTTTAATTGCAGAAGCTTGCAGTCAGTATTTGTGGTGATAGGCGCTGCATCTTAACATATCACATACAGGCATTCTGTATCAGGAGACAGATATAAGATTTGTTGGCTGAAGAAATGAACTATACTGGCAAAAGTATTGGGCCACAATTCTTAATCTTTGAATAGAGGTGTTTTAAATACAGTTGCCATAGGTGGATAAAAATCAAGCATCTGCCTTTAGAAACATCTGTGAAAGAGCCTAAAGAGCCGACTAAAGCATGGCGCTGTAATAGGATGGCACCATTGCAACAAGTCAGTTTATGATGGGGTTTTTTACCTCCTAGATATTTGACAATCAACTCTAAGTAGTATTATTGTTAAGTTGAAGCATTTACTAATCAACTCAGCCAAATAGACCTTGTAAAATTACAGTGGGGCAAAAAAGTATTTAGTCAGCCACCGATTGTCAAAATTCCACCACCGAAAACGAGCACAGAGGTCAGTAATTTGCACCAGAGGTACACTTCAACTGTGAGAGACAGAATGTGAAAAAAAAATCCATGAATCCACATGGTAGGATTTGTAAAGAATTTATTCGTAAATCAGGGTGGAAAATAAGTATTTGGTCAATAACAAAAATACAACTCAATACTTTGTAACATAACCTTTGTTGGCAATAACAGAGGTCAAACGTTTACTATAGGTCTTTACCAGGTTTGCACACACAGTAGCTGGTATTTTGGCCCATTCCTTCATGCAGATCTTCTCGAGAGCAGTGATGTTTTGGGGCTGTCGCCGAGCAACACGGACTTCCAACCCCCGCCACAGATTTTCTATGGGGTTGAGGTCTGGAGACTGGCTAGGCCACTCCAGGACTTTCAAATGCTTCTTACGGAGCCACTCCTTTGTTGCCCGGGCGGTGTGTTTTGGATCATTGTCATGTTGGAAGACCCAGCCTCGTTTCATCTTCAAAGTTCTCACTGATGGAAGGAGGTTTTGGCTCAAAATCTCACGATACATGGCCCCATTCATTCTGTCCTTAACATGGATCAGTCGTCCTGTCCCCTTGGCAGAAAAACAGCCCCATAGCATGATGTTTCCACCCCCATGCTTCACAGTAGGTATGGTGTCCTTGGGATGCAACTCAGTATTCTTCTTCCTCCAAACACGATGAGTTGAGTTTATACCAAAAAGTTCTACTTTGGTTTCATCTGACCACATGACATTCTCCCAATCCTCTGCTGTATCATCCATGTGCTCTCTGGCAAACTTCAGACGGGCCTGGACATGCACTGGCTTCAGCAGCGGAACACGTCTGGCACTGCGGGATTTGATTCCCTGCCGTTGTAGTGTGTTACTGATGGTGACCTTTGTTACTTTGGTCCCAGCTCTCTGCAGGTCATTCACCAGGTCCCCCCGTGTGGTTCTGGGATCTTTGCTCACCGTTCTCATGATCATTTTGACCCCACGGGATGAGATCTTGCGTGGAGCCCCAGATCGAGGGAGATTATCAGTGGTCTTGTATGTCTTCCATTTTCTGATGATTGCTCCCACAGTTGATTTTTTCACACCAAGCTGCTTGCCTATTGTAGATTCACTCTTCCCAGTCTGGTGCAGGTCTACAATACTTTTCCTGGTGTCCTTCGAAAGCTCTTTGGTCTTGGCCATGGCGGAGTTTGGAGTCTGACTGTTTGAGGCTGTGGACAGGTGTCTTTTATACAGATGATGAGTTCAAACAGGTGCCATTCATACAGGTAACGAGTGGGGGACAGAAAAGCTTCTTACAGAAGACGTTACAGGTTTGTGAGAGCCAGAGATTTTCCTTGTTTGAGGTGACCAAATACTTATTTTCCACCCTGATTTACGAATAAATTCTTTACAAATCCTACCATGTGAATTCATGGATTTTCTTTTCACATTCTGTCTCTCACAGTTGAAGTGTACCTCTGGTGCAAATTACTGACCTCTGTCATCATTTTAAGTGGGGGAACTTGCACAATCGGTGGCTGACTAAATACTTTTTTGCCCCACTGTACAGAGCGGGTTGGCCAAGTGATGAGGCGCATAGTGTAAGAAAGTTGCTAATACTCTGCGAGACCTTCAGAAAGACTGGAGAACTACTACTCAAGACACCCTTTTAAAAAAATTACAATGAAATCTGGTTCCTGGGAAGCCAGATTTGAAGAAAACAAAAGGGATGGCTCAAGACTTTTGCAGAGTACTGTATCCCCCAGTTTCAGAAGCTCAAAAGTATCTGGACAAAGTTTTCTACTTGGATGAAAGTCCTTTAGCTTTACATTGACTTGCATTGGGTATTGAGGAGGAATGAGTTATGTTTTGCTGTTTGCACAATGTTCAAATTGCTACCCAAATTAGACAAAGGTTAGTTGGTGACAGTTAGGTGACAGTAACTTGACATATTGGTGGAAAGAGATACAGTTCCATCTATTTTATTGGCTGCTGAAATTGCATTCTTACATTTCCAGTGATGTTTGTGGCCACAAGTCAATGAAGAAGAAAGAAGAACAGTAGTACAAAGTAAACTACTGTGTAAACCAAGTTTTATTCAATTCATCTAACAATGATTTATTTATCAGTGCGGACATTTAAAAAAAATGCTAAGTTTTATTGAGATGATCATTTTGTGTTTGGTGCTCAAGCAATTCATAGTTCCATCACTCAAAGTGTCAGGAAAGCAGAATTTGATTCACCAGAAGTCCCGTAATTAGAACTTGTGGCAATAGAGGCCAAACAAATAATAAATAGAGTAGCTCTCTAGATTTATGTATAATGTTTTCTGTCACAGATCAATGCTTTGATTCAAGTGTTCTTTTTAGGGGTCGCCTAAATCATCTGCCTCCATCTCACTATCCCCAGCATCCTCCTTTGTCACACCAACGCTTCGCATGTCATCCTTTACTCCTTTCTTTCTGTGCAGTCTATCTCTTTTTCATCTATCACATTAAATTACCTTCAAATGAAGGCAAAGCTGTCATTTAAATCCGGTATTCATTAGAGCTGTTAAGGCATAATCCAGCGAGTCACCATTCCAATCCAAGAAGCCATGGATTACTGTGGCTAAAAATCAGACAGCTGCTATATCAGGCTACTAGACACAGAGTGTTTTGACAAAACAAAAAATAAAGAAATAAATTCCACTGCATAGTATGTCATTTTACAATGCATTTTTCTAGTCAGCTGTGGCCAGCTACAGATACAGATGTTGAGATTACCTGCCGTTTGACAAATACAGATGTGTGCGCACAGTAATTCAGACATCAAACTGACAGCTTGACGGTTGAGGTGCTCAACCAACTGTGCTGCTGTCATGGGTTCAGGCCTGGCTGCCTCTATGCAGCATATATGGCTGATGTTTAAAAAAAATGAGGGGGGGGGGAATCACAAAGCTGTTGCAATTGAAAAGATCTGATCTGTCTCCAGACATGTCTCCCAGAATTGCAGGTTCAATTATCAGAATGTAAGCAACTGTGAAAGACACCTCAAGATGTTCCATGTCAAGGATTTAATTGCTTATATGTTACACTCAATGATCTCTCTCTTTGTGTGTGTGTGTGTGTGTGTGTGTGTGTGTGTG
>NW_024582939.1:319594-325781 GCF_018398535.1 Haplochromis burtoni
TGTGTGTGTGTGTGTGTGTGTGTGTGTGTGTGTGTGTGTGTGTGTGTGTGTGTGTGTGTGTGTGTGTGTGTGTGTGTCAGTTTTTGTACATTTACAAATAAGACAGTTAAATATGCAAAAGACGTGACAGGATTTAATTGTTCACTGTGATGCTCTCATCTTCAAGCTGATTTGATTCCACTTCAGCAGTGAATGTGCTTTGATGGAAATTCTGTATGACAGACATGAAAATTAATTTTGTTTCTTTAAAGGTTGGAACAGGTTAGTTTAAGTTAATGTACCAAATGTTGCTGAGTCCATTTGAAGTAAACTGTTATTGTATGAAATAATTTTCTTGAGGTGAAAAATGCAATTGAATTGACAGTTGTCCTCTCAAGCAACAAAAAAGGTATTTCTGCCTTGATGATGTCTAGAATGATACGTACTAACAGATTTTATATAATAGGTGCATTCACACTTTAGTAGAATAGTTAAACTCAAGAAAGGTAAACAGCGAAAAGTTCTTTTTTCCTGTGTTGGGATAGTTCATTTTAGCTCAATGTTGGTTGCCTTGTGACTACAGCTGACTTTAGCATTTATAAAAAGCATGTAAACATGGAATTAATAGTTTACCATGAATACCTGATAATCAATAAGTTTATATTAACAAACATAATATAGATAAAAAAAATTCACCTTTAGTCTGTAGATACTAAATAGTTGACACAGGCAAATGTCAGGTCATGCACCTCCTGTTTCTGGCCATCTCAGATATTACATCGTTATAGTTTTGTGCCTACTGTATTGCTAATTTAATATTATTTATGCAATGCTACAACCTACTTGTTTTGGAGAAGCTACTTTGGCCTCTCTCATATGTTGTAAGCCAGAAATCCATCAATAGAAAATGGGCTCAAACTCCTAATAAAGACATGCTGCACTGAAGCATTAATACAGTAGTTGAAGTCAAGCTAGCAGTCCTTTACACCAACACACTAAGTTTTTAATATTTATACAAACTATTTATATTTTGAATGTATTTATTGCTTATACAGTCCAAATTTGGAATAGGAAGAAGGTCATTGGTTTAAATCCAAAATCTGGCCAGGGCTTCCAATGTGGAGTTGCCATTTTCTCTTTGTGTTTGCATGGGTTCTTTCCAGGTACTCGAGCTTCATCCCACAGTGGAAAGACATACAGCTAGTGAGGTTAGATTAACTGGTCATTCTACATTTCTCACAGGTGTGAATGTGAGTGTGAACTGTTGTTTCTCTGTGTCCTGTGACACAATTACGATCTGTTCGGGGTGTACCCCACCTTTTGCCCTGTAGCAGCTGGGAGAGGCTCCAGCTGTCACGGTGGGGAATGCTGGGGTATTTATGAAACGGACCCAGCTGATATTGCAGCTGATACAAAAAACAGATAAACAAGGCGAGGCAAACAAGCGTGAAACTAAATTGAAACCTAAACTCGAAAAACTATGACTAACTATGAAAACTAAGGCTTGGAAAACTATGGAACTGAACAGGAACATGCAACAACGTAACTATGAAATAAACCAAAAATGAACATGAACCTGAACAGTGGGAAACAAAACCTCTGACTCTGCGTGACTTGAAATGAACACAAACAGACAACCCAACAAGAAAAAAGGAAAGAGACAGAGGACTTAAATACAGAAGAGGGTAATGAGGGAAGTGGAAACACCTGGGGAGACGCAGCTGACACAAATGAACACGACGCTACAGGGAAAGCGAAACTGAATACATTAAACATGGAGATACGACTTTCAAAATAAAACAGGAAGCATGGAGAGACATAGACATGACACCTGAGCTTGACAAAGTGGAGACAACACAGACATGAAACACGTGACATATTGGATAGGAAACATGACACGAACCAGGGGGCTTGAATGAAAATAATGGCTAAACTAAAACTCAATTAGACCCTAAATAAGAATAACACAAAAACTTACAATCACAAACTTAACATAAGAAACTCAAAAATACAAAATAACTCAAAACGCTGGGTCATAGACCCAGCCCCTGACACCAGCACCCATGCAGATGAATTAAAAAGAAAAACATATATATATATATATATATATATATATATATATATATATATATATATATATATATATATATATATATATATATATATATATATAAAATATTTAAAGTTTGAAAACATGCCAAAATTCTAGATCCACCAAGTAAACATAAAAGTGTCCCTGTTATGTAAGTCCGTCCCTCTCTCTTGGTCTTTTCCATTTCCTCTGCCCCCCCCACACACACACACACACACACATTCCTACCTTGAGGGTGTGTGATGCATGCAGTCAGGCCTGATAAATGGAAGTGTCTAGGAAGAGGAATGAGTTGGTGCCTTGACCTCCCTCCTGGCATGGGCATCCTTCTCCAGACTGCCTTATCACGAGACGAATGGTCACAATGGTACACACATCACTCCCTTAAAAAAGTGCATTTCTAAAGTAGCTCCTCCAAGTATTTAAGTCGTCAACCTAAAAAAAACGTCCAAGATCATACACGAAGGACGTGCAGCTTTCAATGAAAACAACTTTTTCTTTCTTAGCACAGCTGAAAGGTACATTATTAAGTATTCCACTGAATTGCACGTGACTACAAGAGAGTTTTCAGTTACTGCAGCTGAATTGGTTTATACAAATATGATTGACCATTTATGTGCAATATGACAGAAAAATGTTCATGATCACTGTGGCAGAAACATACTATTTCAATCAAAAACCATTCAACTTTTGAATCTTAAACCAATTACGTGTTAACAACGTCCATATCTGCAGCTTTTGAATGTTATAGTTTCTCATTAATACCAAAAAAATATGTTATATCAAAGAACATTTTATATTCATTTAAAAACCAAGAGACACCAAAATATGCAAAAACAAAAAACAAAAACGTTGTAATTTCTAGAGTGACAGCCGGCTTATGTGTTAAACAGAGGGATGGGCAGTGATAGCAGTAGGGTCACTTCTCACAATAATTCATCATTCAAATAGATTAATAAAAAGATGAGTTCACTGAGATGCTGTTCTCGGTTCTGCACGTTGTTAGAGCCACATTTATATGCTCTACACGTACTAAAGTGCGGTCATCTTAAATGAATCAAAATGCCTCGCAACACATTAAAATGACTAAACTGTATGACTTGTTTGTCTTTCATGTGTGTGTACTGAATATCTATCCCCCCCTACCCTCGATTTGAGGACTCGTCCATCTTTGTCAGAATGCTCAGTATGGCACATTAAAAATGTTCCCCCTGGCTAAAACTCAAATTTGGAAAGGTTTCTGTTCTTCTCTGGCCTCATCAGTAAATTGAAGGGGGCCATATGAGACACCATTACATAAATACTTTGTGTGTCTGTGTGTGTGCGTGTGTGTGTGTGGCTTGTATGGAAGTCTGTAGAATGTTTTACAGACAGAAATGATAGGAGAATGCATTTTGGATTATTGGAAGGAAAACAACAATTATTTTTTCTAATAGTTTTAAGAAGCCTGTCTGATACAACACAAAATTAAATGTAAGTGTTACCTGATTTTTTTTTTCTTTGAAGATGGGTGTCATCAGCTGGACTGGATACTTTGCCGGAGACAGAAAAAGAAAGAGCAGGGACTGAAGGGCAGAAAAGGTTCAGTTTAATCTTAGCATCTGATTATGACTGGATAAACATGTAATTAAGGAGATCTACAATATTATATGCTGTTAGACCTCTGGACCAGTAACTTTTGAAGGAGTCAGATCCTTCAGAGCTAGAGTTCTACGAGACCATTCAGCATCCTATGAGAAACTCATATCTGACCACATGAAAATGATATAGGTAGCGACAGTGACTGTGTGCAAGCATGCTGTAAAAATGATAGCTTGACAGGCTGACAGAGGCACACAAATATTGGAGTTGGAAACTGTATCATTTTACATGACAAATGGCAAAAAGAATTAAAAACAAAAAATAAAGACATGCAGCTGTTGATCATGACTCATACTTACACAACATGAATTGATGTGAAAAATTGAAAAGAATAGTTTTTTCTTTTTATCTATATATTATTTGACAGGAGTATAAAGGGCAGCCAAGGGGAACATTAAAAAGAGTGGAGATAAGTTTTGACATGTATTGCCGACATTAAAACAATGCTATGACTGGATTGCATCCACTGTATACACCTCCGAACATACTTTTGCAATTCACTTATCTCTCTTATCCACTCTCTTGGAAACTTTATCTTTTTCTGACAGTTTTTTTTTTCTTGCGATAGCTCAAGGCATGAATTTTTAAGAGCCAAAAAGGCCTTACAGAAATATTCTGTAAAAATCCAATTTCTTTTTGTATTTAAACCAAGCAATGGAAAATGATTGTCAGTAAACAAACATGTTCGATAATTTAATAATTTAAACAAGTTCATTATAACTGTGCTAATACGAGATAGAATTCTTCTGAATGCAGTTTGAGAAAAAAATAGAGGGTTTATTTCTTTTTTTAATTTCCTTCATGCAAAAATAATCTATGAACTGCAGTGCTGCTATGCTGCTTAACTAATGTAGCATTTTAAATCATTTAACATGCCATAATGAAATCCTCCTTCCATTTCGTGTTATTTGTCCAGCTGTACCATTAAACCTCAATATTTAATTTGAAATAATGAAAATTTTTCAGTTTAAAAGTCAGTTTAAAAATTTTAATTAAAAAACAGTCTACTTTTCCCCTACGTTTTCCATTATCTCTTCTTCCATAGTGGATGGTTCTTGGCAGTGTTGGGATTGAAGTGTTGGTGAAGAACGTGTACGTGTGTACATGCATCCATATAAATAATAATAATACTTTAAAAAATGAGGGGACTAAAAAGAAATCAGAATAGAACAAAGTACTTTCCTGAAACCCTCCCAAATGAAAAACAATTAAGAAAAGAAAACAGTCTACTTTACAGGGTTAGAGGGTGGTTGGTAAGTGATTTTTTGTGTCTGGTGAAAGTTTGCAAGTAGCTGCAGCGAGCAACTTTTGGTTGTGAGGCAATTGCACAAATCTCCCGGTGGGTGGAAACCTTAGTCCAAACAGATTGATAAGGTTCAAAATTAATCACCAGCTAATTTACAAATGGAGACAGACTGCTAGCACATTGCAATCAGTCAGTCTGTGCCAATGAGAGTAACTTGCCTGCGCCATCAAATGAAGCACATATAACAGTTTGTAGAGACAATTTACTACAACTTCCACTAAATATGAGACTGAAAGGCATTTCTTATTTTAAGCCCATTATGTCTTTGATAGTTGTTGCTAGGAGTGTTTATTATTTGGAATGAGAGGGGGAAATGTTAACAGAACAAGTGCGTAATTGGCTCAGCTGGACAGCTCAAAGCTGTGAGTGCAGTGCCAAAACTTTGGCTCTGTCCTCTCACTCTTTACTTTCTGTGGTATTTTATTTAAACTGAGCAGAACTCAGCTGACGTATCACAGCAAAACGTGTAATAGACACCGTGTCCATTTCAGTGTTGCCAACTCCTCAGTAAGGAAAATCACTATTGGTTGTCCTAAAAGTCGTTAGAAGTCGCTAAATGATATCATCGCCTAATTTGCATAATTGGTAATACTTATGTAATTGTAACCTACGTTGTAGGAGGGAGAAATAACATTGTGGAAGAGACATAAAGTGTAAAAAACACCCTAAATGCATTTAGAATATGTTTAGAACTACAAATTCCTGGCTGCCCCTGATTGGATCAGGGGCAGGCGTGGGGGTTTGGGGTTCGGGGGTGCTTCGCCTCGTGCTGGGGCTCTGGCTGGGCCTTGGGGGCTTCGGTCCTCGTCGGTGTGTCGCCGAGGTTGTGGGCGGGTGGGTGCACGGGGACTAACTGGGGGACTCTTCAACTGGCAGGGAGGTTGTTCCATCCTTGCAGGAGTCCACTCTGCAGGTGGGGGAGAGACATAGGAGAGGTGGAGAATAAACTTAACCTGGGTGTCTGTTGTCTTGTCTAGTCTGGGAGATGATTGAATGTTTGGGTGGGTACACTTTCCTCTGCGGTGGGGTCGGGTGGGTTGCCCCGGGTCCTGTGGGGCCTGGCAGTGCTGTGCTGCCGTAGGCCCCAGTCTGGATGGGCCTGGGCTCCCTTGCCTTGGTGGGTACCAGAGGACGGGGGTGCCTACTGGGGTCAGCGGGGGAGCTGGCCC
>NW_024582940.1:0-26371 GCF_018398535.1 Haplochromis burtoni
TCCCACAAGCTGCATGTCTTTGGACGGTGGGAGGAAGCCGGAGTACCCGGAGGGAACCCACGCAAACACGGGGAGAACATGCAAACTCCACACAGAAAGACCCCGGCCTGATGGTGGAATTGAACTCAGGACCTTCTTGCTGTGCGGCAACAGTGCTAACCACCGTGCCACCGTGCTGCCCACAAAAACTCAGTATTCATTAATAATTAGAAAGCATCTAAACATTCTGGTCATGGATTTTTACAGTCTTAGTTCCGCTCGCTGTCATCATTATAATCATCATGATCAATGGCGAGGTCCTGAGGTGGGCGGGGCTGTCTCTGGTGATGTCACCATGAAGGAACAGCATCTGGCACGTGTTGCTGAAACATCCCAGTACACTGGTGTAGTTTCCTCTCCAGCTGTTTGACATGTGACACTTGAACATTAAGGGGAAGAAGAAGAAACAGTGTTAGGTCAGGTGACCACATGGTTTCTAAAGTAACTGACAGGAAGTAACCAGGCCGTTAGAAATGGATGGCATGTGTTTAGAGTTACTGGAGTTGGGTAACTCTACTTACCAAAAGCAGAAGCACACAGATGAAGGATCAGATGCTGAATGTTGCAGGAACATGCTCATGTGTGGTGGTCATTCAGTGCTGCAGGTTAGACAGTCCAAGACTGATATGCTGCCCATCTGAGAGTTTGAAAACACACATGCAAAGATTTATTTTGTATTACAGTCAAAGTTGGATGTTCATTTTTGTCCTTTAAAAATGTTTGTGTATTTGAAAGCACTAACATTTAAGGATGACTTGGATCGTCTCCTTTAAAGGGGAGACAAGTGTATCCACTGATCCACGTCACTTTACCTGGATGATGACTCCTCCCCCCTCACTCAGAAACACTCCTAATATAACCAAGCAAATAAATAATATTGAAGATTTACTTACATCATTACAAAAACAGCAAAAACATCTCCCTTTGATTCTATTTCTCCATTCCTGCTGAACATCAGGCAACAAATATCTCAATAAATCACAGTAAAATGTAAAGCACATGTTTTCTCTGCTTTGTCTAACCTCTGCAGAGCCTCTGTCAAGAAAAACATATCTGTAAGCATAAAACAAATATACATTTCATAACACGTCACTGGACAAACCTCGGTCAGTTGATTTCCTCTGTGCAGTGCAGACGAACATCAGTCAGCAAGTCAAGGTGGTGAGATGGACTGGTGTCCTTTGTGACTCTGCTGGTTCTTCTGAGGAAACACCACCGTCTCTCCACACCGTCACCATCTGTGAGCACAAACTGCTGCTCTGCTCTGCCAGCATGTAGGAATCACATATCACACACACAGGGGTGAAGAAACATCAGAGCTCAACTTTGGATACTTTAGATCTAAACAGATCAAAGTAGCTCTTAGTTTCAACAATCAGACAAACAATGATACCAAACTGATTCTGTATGAATACAATATGGTATTTTCAATACAGGTGTCAAATTAATTTATTAAAACTAATACAGATATATGTATATTTTTTGATAAATTAGTTTGCTAAATTATAAGAATATATATATATATTTTTTCATTTAACAATTGCAACTGAAAGAAATTAAATATTGAACAAAAATATATTGTCACATTCTGAGCATGCTCAGCACGCTGACAGACTTGAAGTTGCTACAGATTTTAAGAAGTGATAATTATAGGGAAGAAACTTCTCTTTTTCATCCGTTTAATCAAACATTTGATGCCTCAGCTGTCACGGTCTGGCTGGCAGACCGTGGGGATGTGAGGAATGAGGACCCAAAATGCAGGACTTGACGCTGAAGGCAGTGCGTTTATTTACAGAGGTGATAATCAAAACAACAATAAATCCCCCGTGCGATCCCAACTCCCGTTCCGTGTCTTCTCCTTTAACCCGTGCTCCGTGCTCTGTCCCCGTTCTCCGTGTACTGTCTGTGTGCTGCCTCCTGGTCGCCACAATTCCTCCTGAGGAAACACGCATATAAAAGGCAGCCGTGAGTACAACACCTAACAGCAGACTTGCACTAACTTTGCACAACAAACTAAGACTGACGGGAAGTCACTCAACGATCCAGCGTCGAGGAGCTCTCAGCCACACTGTTTTGAAGCTCCTCTGACGAGGCTTGATCGGCGCCAGGTGTGTGGATTCCTGGGTGGGACCGGTCAGCTGGCAGGGCCACACCCACCAGGCCTAAAAGTGCCTGCCACAACCGCACCCTCACACACACATGCACATAAACACCTGACAGTACACCAACATGGAAAGCAGGACAGCAGACACAACCATAATAACAATAATCACAATAACCACGATAATAATAATAAAAACTACAATAGCGGTCCAGACTGCTCACGGACCCCGAATCCCTGGAACTGGGTCCGTGACAGTACCCCCCCTCTAAGGGTCGACTCCCGGCGACCCCAAAACAAAACAAACAAAAAACAGGAAAACCAACCCAGGGCGGGCGGCGGGGGGAAAACAGGACGGAGGGCCGGAACCAAAAACCACAAAAGAAACAACCCCCCCAAGGTCACAGTTCCAAAGGCCGACCGCATCCCCTGCAACGGAGCAAAAACGCCACAAAACAGTCTCAGGCGGCCCATCATTACAAAAAGAGTTCAGGGGGCCTACCTCGAGTCCAATGGCGGCAACGTTGCAGCTCCGGCGGACGGCCACGGGTCCGGCAGCAGCAGCAAAACAGTTCTGGGGGCCTGCCACTGCTCCAGTGGCGGCGGCACTGCTGTCCCTCCGGTGGCGAGCCCCGGGCCCAGTAGCGGTGGCGCTGCTCCCCAGGCGGCCTGCCCGGGATCCAGTGGCGGTGGCGGCGCTGCTGCTCCTCCGGTGGCGAGCCCCGGGCCCAGTAGCGGCGGCGCTGCTCCCCAGGCGGCCTGCCCGGGATCCAGTGGCGGTAGCGGCGCTGCTGCTCCTCCGGCGGCCTGCCCCGGGTCCGACGGCGGCGGCGCTCCTCCCCAGGCGGCCTGCCCGGGATCCAGTGGCGGCAGCGTTGCTGCTCCCGCCTCAGCACCACCCACGATTCCCGACGTGGCGGCCGGGCTGCAGGACGTGGCGGCCGGGCTGCAGGACGTGGCGGCCGGGCTGCAGGACGTGGCGGCCGGGCTGCAGGACGTGGCGGCCCCTTCGGCACGCAGACCTCCACCTCTGGCTCAGCGGATCCCTCCGGACCTCCGAGCTCCTCCGGAGGCAGCGCGGGCTCACCAGGCTCGCTGAGCTCCTCTGCTGGCAACGCCGATCCCTCCGGCTCGTTGAGGTTCGCCAGCAGCGGTGCGGGCTCTTCAGTGGGTGGCTCGCTGAGCTGCTCCGGCATGCTGAGCTCCACAGCTGGCGACGCGGGCTCCTCCCGTTCGCTGAGCTCCCGCTCGGGCCTGCTGAGCTCCTCCAGCTCGCTGAGCTCCCGCTCGGGCCTGCTGAGCTCCTCCAGCTCGCTGAGCTCCCGCTCGGGCCTGCTGAGCTCCTCCAGCTCGCTGAGCTCCTCCAGCTCGCTGAGCTCCCGCTCGGGCCTGCTGAGCTCCGGCTCGCTGTGCCCCTCCGGCATTAGCTCGCTGGGCCCCTCCAGCATTAGCTCGCCGAGCTCCTCCGGCTCACGGTGCTCCTCCGGCATTAGCTCGCTGGGCTCCTCCGGCATGCTGAGCTCCCGCTCGGGCCTGCTGAGCTCCTCCGGCTCGCTGTGCCCCTCCGGCGTTAGCTCGCTGAGCTGCTCCGGCTCACGGTGCTCCTCCGGCGTTAGCTCGCCGAGCTGCTCCGGCTCACGGTGCTCCTCCGGCGTTAGCTCGCCGAGCTGCTCCGGCTCACGGTGCTCCTGCGGCGTTAGCTCGCCGAGCTCCTCCGGCGTGCTGAGCTCCCGCTCGCCGAGCCGCTGCTGCTGGACAAAGTCTGGGGTCTCCCGAGCTTGCACTACCCCCCGGGCTTCATGCAGGGTGCGAAGGAAGGCGGAAACCTCCTTAAGCTGGCCGAGGTAGGGACTTCCCTCCAGGATTGCCTCGATGGCATTTAACCCCACCACTCTTGCCCTAGCGTTGGTGGTGTGAGTTACCCAGTCCATCAGGCGTTGGACGCGTGTGAGGTCGCCCCCTCCGGACAGGGCTGCTGGAGTGGGTAGTGGAATGGAGGCTGCCGCTGGTGGAGAAGATGGCTGAGGGGTGACTGCATGCGGATGAGATGACGACGGTATTACAGCTGCAGATGGTGAAGCAGCGGGTGGTGTAGATGGTGAACGGGATGAAACGGTGGGTGGTGAGGTAGACGTCGCGGGGAATGATTCAGCAGGTGACGGCTGAATTACTAGCTGGGCGATTGGCTGTGGTACGGCGACAGGCTGGGGCAGCTGGCTGTATAAACATAGCCCCAGAGTAAACGGTAGAGGTGAGTGACGAAGAATCGTCCATATGACTCACCACAGCCGGCTGTTGGAAAGTTTTAGAGTCTGACTGCTGTGAGGCACGCCGGCGGCGCAAGCGTCGCTTCTTTAACGACGCCGGGGCCGGCGTGTCAGGCTGCGGGTCCGCCAGCTGGTCGGGCAGAAAAGCAGCCTGAGTAGGAGAGTGGAGGTGGAGCGTGTCAGCTAGGAAGCCCACGACTATCGGGCAGAGCGTATCCCATACCCAAGGGAAACAAGACAGCGTCTCTTTCAGTCGCTTCTCCACAGCGCGACGTAAACTCCCCTCGTGCGCTTCCAGCCACAGGTCACACAGACGATGAACTTCGTCTGTCACCTTTCTCCCAAAACTCTCCGTTGAGTCCGCTGGGTCCATGGAGGCTGGATCGTTCTGTCACGGTCTGGCTGGCAGACCGTGGGGATGTGAGGAATGAGGACCCAAAATGCAGGACTTGACGCTGAAGGCAGTGCGTTTATTTACAGAGGTGAAAATCAAAACAACAATAAATCCCCCGTGCGATCCCAACTCCCGTTCCGTGTCTTCTCCTTTAACCCGTGCTCCGTGCTCTGTCCCCGTTCTCCGTGTACTGTCTGTGTGCTGCCTCCTGGTCGCCACAATTCCTCCTGAGGAAACACGCATATAAAAGGCAGCCGTGAGTACAACACCTAACAGCAGACTTGCACTAACTTTGCACAACAAACTAAGACTGACGGGAAGTCACTCAACGATCCAGCGTCGAGGAGCTCTCAGCCACACTGTTTTGAAGCTCCTCTGACGAGGCTTGATCGGCGCCAGGTGTGTGGATTCCTGGGTGGGACCGGTCAGCTGGCAGGGCCACACCCACCAGGCCTAAAAGTGCCTGCCACAACCGCACCCTCACACACACATGCACATAAACACCTGACAGTACACCAACATGGAAAGCAGGACAGCAGACACAACCATAATAACAATAATCACAATAACCACGATAATAATAATAAAAACTACAATAGCGGTCCAGACTGCTCACGGACCCCGAATCCCTGGAACTGGGTCCGTGACATCAGCTGTCTCAGTCCTGTAGCGTTCTGCAACTACAACTAACCTGAGGCTTGGATTTGGCTGCAGGTGCCCCTGTACATCCTTCTCAGCAGCACACATGTGGGTACCATTTAATCACACTTCTTCCTGAGCTTTGCTTCATCACAAGACCAAAGGTGGCATCCCGTGTCAGTCTTATCATCATCCAGAAGAAACATTTGAAGAAACATCATGGAGAAGAAACATTTACGCGCCTCCTGGTTTTGTTTTCTGATCCTGCAAAAAGACTGAGGACAACAAAGCCCAGAGAACACGAGATACACAACATCCAACATTCAGACTCAACAGCCTCCATAAATGAAGAGCACCAGGTTGGTTCAGTTATAGTAGATACAGTGGGGCAAAAAAGTATTTAGTCAGCCACCGATTGTGCAAGTTCCCCCACTTAAAATGATGACAGAGGTCAGTAATTTGCACCAGAGGTACACTTCAACTGTGAGAGACAGAATGTGAAAAAAAAATCCATGAATCCACATGGTAGGATTTGTAAAGAATTTATTCGTAAATCAGGGTGGAAAATAAGTATTTGGTCAATAACAAAAATACAACTCAATACTTTGTAACATAACCTTTGTTGGCAATAACAGAGGTCAAACGTTTACTATAGTTGTATTTTTGTTCATTCATATCTTTTAAGACAGCCTCAAAAGCCTTAGTGACTTGAACGCCTGTTTTGTTTTTCAAGACTCTTGCATAAGCTTTTTTAGAGAAAACATCTATAACTGTAAGTAAATATTGATAGCCATCATTATGCTCGGATAACGCTCTCATATATCACAAAGGTCTGCTTGGTATTGATTAAGAGGTCTGGGGACAAACACGCGATTTCTCGGAAAGCGCAGGTGTGCAACTCGGTGTAAGGTGTAAGCATCCTGTTCAGAGAGGAATTTCTGAGCTGTTTGCGCATTGTACCAGTTTCATCCTGTACGCTTTTAATCAATTTTTGCACACCGCAAAAACTACCAGGGTGAGATGGGTCATAATATGCACGTTTCAATAGATTCTGCTCTGCCATGTGTGATCTTTGAAGTTATGTTTAACTATGGTTTTATTTCATGATCGAGCGGTTAGTTAAGTCATGTAACAAGTTTACAAAAATATTTTATTTGATGTAATTAATAACATTACACTTTGATTCTAGTAAAACAAAAATAATGAGTTTGATTCTTGCAATGCTTTTCCAAAAAGGTTTTATTTCAAGTAACGGTTTTCTCTAAACAGTTTTATTTGATGTAATGAAAACAATACATTTTGAATGGGTAAAAAAACAAATAATGCGATTGATTCTTGCAATGCTTTTCGAAACAGGTTTTATTTGATGTAACGGTTTTCCACAAACAATTTCTTTGATGTAATGAAAAACAATACACATGAACGAGTAAAAAACAAAAGACTGGAAAGTAAGAAAAACAACAAAGCTAAAAACAACAAAAATAAAATATGTTAAGAAAAATGGTAATAGGGGAGAGAAGAAAAAAACGATTACTAGGACAGCCAAAGGGAGTAATTCTCATCTAGTACTTTATCAATTATGGTCCGGGTAACTTCTGTAACGCTTGCGTCAATTTCTTACAGTGCGGTCTCTATATCGTGGGCATCTCTGACTTTAAAGAGATATGCTTGGGCCACACCTCTGACTTGAGCCGCTGGTGGTGAAAAACCCTCTAACCGTAAAATTTGTAATATTGTGTTGGTGAAATGTCCATTCCATAATCTTTTGCAGAGTTCATCATAGTACTTGAAAAAGTAAATGGCCTGTATTTATATACCACTTTACTAGTCCCTAAGGACCCCAAAGCGCTTTACATATCCAGTCATCCACCCATTCACGCACACATTCACACACTGGTGATGGCAAGCTACATTGTAGCCACAGCCACCCTGGGGCGCACTGACAGAGGCGAGGCTGCCGGACACTGGCGCCACCGGGCCCTCTGACCACCACCAGTAGGCAATGGGTGAAGTGTCTTGCCCAAGGACACAACGACCGAGACTGTCCAAGCCGGGGCTCGAACCGGCAACCTTCTGATTACAAGGCGAACTCCCAACTCTTGAACCACGATCACTGGAAGTAATATTTTTCCAGCGGGAAAAGGCAAGAATGTCGTTTCTGTGAGGGGTGGGAGACCTCACATCCTTGACAGACATCCTGTCTATGTTTCTGGAGCAGCGAGTTAATAAGGTACTTGAGAGTTAATTTTCTAAGTTCAAAAACAGCGGTGGGGAGTAGAGTCGCAGCCTCGTCGTTGTCCACGGGCAAAGGCTGTCAGCGGCTCTCGCGGGGGTGGGGATCGATGTCTTCGGGCTCTCGGAAAAGGGCCAGGTGATGATGGAGATAGAGCACAGGGGGTTCCGAAGCTGTGGTGAGTCATGGTTGTTTTTAGACGATGTGGAGGAGAGAGTGGTTGCGGTTTTTAAAAGGACAGGGTGAGGAGGAGGCGGGGGTAAGGGGGACCGGATGAGGGGCGGGGCTATGTAGAGCGTTGTGTGTTATTTCCAACCAGGACCAACTCAAATGTACTTTTACTTAGCTTAAAAAGCTCTAATATTCTTGCATTCTTCTCACCCACCATCTTCAGCCAGTCCTGAGTGGGAATCCGAAGCAATGTGTTGAAAACACCGGACTGGGTGTTTGTAAGGTCCAACACAAAATCATCTGTGTGAGCATCGTCGGTTGTTTGACGAGTAGTTCTACAGATCCACCTGCAAAACGGAGTGGTCTTGGTCTCCCACTGGGTGTATGTCACAGTTTTTCTCACCATGTTTAAAGGCTGGTGTCGATGGGGTTGTTGGTTGAATGGTGGAAACGCGTGGGCCTCTTTGAAAACCGGATGCGTCTGCTGGTCCCTAGTTCACGGTTGCGAGCTCGTTTCCCGCAGGCTCTTCTGGATTTCAGGCATTGTGATGAGGGTCAAAACAGCCCAGTCAGAGCAAGTAAAAGCGATCCGCCGTGTGAGCGGACCAAAACTTTCACCTGCTTTTAGCTGGTAGAAATAGATTTCGCTCTCTGGGAGGCTGAAAGCATAACCCCAAAACCCTCCAGTGCTGAGACGGAATCTTTCCTCCAAGGGGGTAGCCGATGTTGACTGCATTCTGCAAAGATGCAATCGTCTGAGTTCTGCCAGCGTGGCGGAGGCTCTGTAGCTAATTACTGGGGTCTGAGAGACCACAGTGAGGTTGGTAGGTCTGGCGGCCATGTTGTTTGTGAAAAAAAGAAAAAAAGTGCTTGTTTTTTCTGAGAGAAAAAAAACAGTTAAATTTAAGCTGAAATGTTAGATTATTTATCCTGAATGCCAGCAAGAGAATAAACCTATCGCTGAGAAGGTAAATCGGACCTGTATCCGATTGGCTAACCGGGGTGCGAGGGGAGCCGCCCACTTGTTATGTGATTGGCAGCGGGGCGAAGGTAGGTGGAGTTGGCCTCCGGCGCAAATTTTCAACCTGGGTAAGCCATTTTTCGGGAGCTGAGCCGGGGAGCGAACAAGAAGGAAAAATTGTGTGCTGGCTGCGGTCCGGTTCGAGTGAGAGTGAAAGGAGAACTTAGGCTTTGCTGAATTTGAGACGGAGCTAGTAGAGGGCTGGTTTGAAGAAAAAAAATTAATGTAACCCATATCAACTACTCCCTGTCACATGACCCACATCAGCTGATTTGAGGTCCCTCTTCTGATTGGCTCTGCAATTCACCACTGTCCACAATCTGCCAGAACCGTCATCTGCCGTTCCAGCCACTGAACCTTTACCATCTGATACGCCAGTCTGTGAACCTGCTACGCTACGCTCCCTTAGCCTCCTCTTGAGCCAGCAGAGAGCGAAACCCCTGACTCAGAAACCCTTGTCAAGGAGGAAGCTCCTGATACTGTGGAATCAGAGGACAGTCTGTCCTCTGCTGCTGATCTACCATCTAACTCTGACACCTCCAGCTCTGAACTAGAACCTCTGAGAACATCAACTCGGACCAGGAAACCACCAGACCGGTTACAATACTCTAAGCTTGGTCAGCCCATCTTGAAGAGTATTCAGGCACTAGTCCATGGCTTAACCACTGCCTTTACTCATGCACTGGAGGATGAAGAGGACCATCTGCTTACTGCCACTGAACAACCTGTCATCCGGACCCAACCACCATGTACAGGGACGTACATGAGATCGAGGGGGGAACCTGTAACCCATATCAACTACTCCCTGTCACATGACCCACGTCAGCTGATTTGAGGTCCCTCTTCTGATTGGCTCCTTTCACGTCGCGGCAACTCTGAAAACCGGCTGTGGAGGGATACTTCCGGGTTCGACTCCTGCTGTGGCTGTGAGCTTATGGCATTTAGAGCGGTGATTGGAAAACAAAGCGTTTTCTCCTCCTCAATTCATCTTTAAACTTTCACAACTCAGCGGTAAGTGTCCTTAATATCTTTCAACCTTTGGTTGTCAGTAACCAGCCGATCGTTTTCGCGATTAAAAAATGACTTTGTGCGGCGCGTTCCCACCGCGAGCAGAACTCCGGTTCAAAAACCGCTGTTTTTGAACACCTTTATTTATTATTTGATTTACCGGTAAACTGAATTCGAACTTGATGTGCTAATGGACATTTTTCTGACCTACAGGTCAGGTTTTTTTCCCCCCTTTGAATTGATCTTCTTCATATTGAAGTGGCGAGCCGGTAGGACCATTCTTTGTTTTCCCCTCTTTTCCCCCACTTAGCCGTCTTTGGATTACGGACATATTTCCCCATTGCATGAAGCTGGACCCTAAGGAGGAATACCTTGAAAGTGAACTTTAAAAAGAAAAGGACCAAAAAGGACTCTTAGCAAAAGGACTCTTGCACAGAAAAATCATAGCATTGATTTATTATTTAATTGTGGGCATTTATGTGGTGTGTGGTATTAATTATTTTGTTCCATTTCCCCTGTCCCCTATTTATTCAATATATTTTTGGTACAAGATATTGCAGTCTTTGGTCTCATCATTCACACCATCTAGGCTCTATAAAGGACTATTTCTTCTGCGCGTCAGTCAGTAAACTCATCCATTGAAATAAACTAGTCCTTAAATAACTTAGCGTTACACTAAGGGTTTTTTCAGGAGTTTTTCCCCTGTTTTCGAATATAAGGTTTTGGGTATATTCCCCAAGTTATTCTAGGGTTTTTTTTCTTGTGCGTTTTTGGAGAAAAGACGGAGGGTTTTTCAGAAGTTTTTTGCTGGGAGCCGCGGTGGGATCGCGAGAGTCTTTTGCAACTCGGACTTTGATTCTAAATCTCCTTGTTCGTATTAAACAAATGCATATAAATTGAAATAAAATTTTGCCCCGAGGCATGCAACCTGTATGTCTCACCACACTGAACGTTACAAAAGCACAAGTTTAACTAAGCACTTTTACTATGGTTTAACACATTTTCACACACACAAGCATGGACCTCCAAGACACAGGCGCGTGCCCTGAGCGCGCACAGACACGCGGGCGTGCGCCCGTGCGCACTCACACGCTGACCCACCACCGGATGGCGTTTTTTAAGCATAAAAAGTAAAAGCTTTTTTAATGGCTTAAAAATAAAATAATGCTATTTGATATATAAAAAACTTTCTAAATAATCAATTAGTTCTTTTTTTGGGGGGGAGGGGGGGGGAGCAATGAGCTATGAACTAGGATATTTTGGATGACTATCATATTTTTTGATGAATATCATATTTTTGTTACTGTGGTGGACCACTAGAGGGCTCCACTCACACCCAGTGTATAGGAAGTGTGTTCCTGTGTTTTGTGGCGCGATATGCGCAGTTGATGTTGGAGACGAATAAAGAAGGAGTGAGAACTGAGAGCTCTGTGTCGTTGATGCTTACCTCCACATTGGTGACCCCTGACTCGAGCATGCAACGGGCCGCAGATAACGCAGATATCTGGTTTAACATACTGTGCCAGTGAACCAAGATCTATAATAGTGGCCTCAGAAGCGCCACCAAAAACCATCACTTCTGTTTTCTGTTCATTAAAATGTAAAAAGTTCAAAGCCATCCAGGCCCTTATATCATCAAGGCATCTGAGCAGTGGGTCTACTGAGAAGCCATTTATCTTTTTAAGTGGGAAATAAATCTGGGAGTCATCGGCGTAGCAGTGGAAAGAAATCCCATGTTTCCTGAAAATAGACCCAAGGGGTAGGAGATATAGAGAGAAAAGAAGCGGGCCTAAAACTGAACCCTGTGGGACCCCACATTGAAGAGAAGCAACAGAGGATACAAACTCCCCGAGTTTCACAGAGAAAGTTCGCTCTGCCAAATAGGATCTGAGCCACTGCAGTGCGGTACTCCGCATACCCACCAACTGCTCTAAACGGGAAATTAAAATATTATGATCCACTGTATCAAAAGCAGCAGTTAAATCTAACAGCACAATAATAACACAGTCACCTGAGTCATTTGCCAAAAACACATCATTAAAAACTCTTAAAAGGGCAGATTCGGTACTATGTAAAGCTTTAAAACCAGATTGGAAAACTTCTAAAATACCGTGTTCTTCTAGGAAGGACATTAATTGCTTGTAAACTACCTTTTCAAGAATCTTTGAGATAAAAGGCAGTTTGGAAATAGGTCTGTAATTCGCAATAATATCAGGATCAAGAGCAGGTTTCTTGAGTAGAGGCTGAATCACCGCATGTTTGAGATTGACAGGTACAACACCAGAGGACAGACTACTATTTACAATGGATTGTACAGCTGATGCTTCAATCAGTGATGAATAGTAAGATTTTCTGGCTTTGCGGAGGGCTTTCTTATAAAGCAGCAAACTATTTCTCCAGGCTAAATGATGATCCTTCTAAATTTGTGACACGCCATTTCCTCTCCAGATTACGAGTCATCTGCTTTAGGCTACGTGTTTGAGAATTATACCACGGAGTCAGGTACTTCTGATTTGAGACCTTAGTTTTCACCGGAGCTACAGTATCCAGAGTCGTACGTAGTGAGGAGGTAAAATTATTAACAAGATAATCGACCTCTGTTGGAGTAGCGTTCAGATAGCTGCTCTGCTCTATGTTGGTACAGGGCATTGAAGATGATAACAGTGGGTGGATTATATTCTTAAACTTAGTTACAGCGCTTTCAGAAAGACATCTACTTTGATAAAGTCTACTCTCCACTGCTGTGTAATCAATTATTGTAAATGTAAATGTTATCAGGAAATGATCAGACAGGAGAGGGTTTTCAGGAAACACTGTTAAATGTTCAGTTTCTATGCCATATGTTAAAACAAGATCTAGAGTGTGATTAAAGTGGTGGGTGGGTTCTTTTACATTTTGAGAGAAGCCAATTGAGTCTAATAACAGATTAAATGCCATGTTGAGGCTGTCATTTTTAGCATCTACATGGATGTTAAAATCACCCACAATAATTATTTTATCTGAGCTCAGAACTAAATTAGATATAAAGTCTGAGAAATCAGACAGAAACTCTGTGTAAGGCCCAGGTGGACGATAGATGATAACAAGTAAGACTGGTTTCTGAGTTTCACAGCTGGGGTGGACAATGTAAGCATCAGGCTTTCAAATGAATTAAAAGTCTGTCTTGGTCTTTCGTTGATTAATAGGCTGGTGTGAAAAATTGCTGCCACACCGCCCCCTCGCCTGTGCTTCGAGATTTCTGGTAGTTAGAATGACTCGGGGGTGTTGATTCATTTAAACTAACATAATCATCCTGCTGCAACCAGGTTTCTGTAAGGCAGAGTAAATCGATTTGTTGATCAATTATTAAGTCATGTACTAACAGAGACTTGGAGGAGAGAGACCTAATATTTAATAATCCACATTTCACTGTTTTACTCTTTGGTTCAGATGTGGATACTGTATTGTTCTTTCTTTGTAATTGTTTATGTTTAAGTTGTTTGTTGCTGGTTTTTAGTTTGTTTTTTGTCTGTTTGGAAGCTGACACAGTCTCTATGGAGATGGGTTTTTGGGGGGGTAGCAGGAGGAGAGAAGCTGCAGAGAGGCGTGTAAGACTGCAACTCTGCTTCCTGGTCCCAACTCTGGATAGTCATATTTTGGGGGGTTTAATAAATTTGTCCATATTTCTAGAAATGAGAGCTGCTCCATCCAAAGTGGGATGGATGCCGTCTCTCCTAACAAGACCAGGTTTCCTCCAGAAGGTTTGCCAATTATCTATGAAGCCCACATCGTTTCTGGGACACCACTCAGACAGCCAGCAATTTAAGGAGAACATGCGGCTAAACATGTCACTCCTGGTCTGATTGGGGAGGGGACCAGAGAAAACTACAGAGTCCGACATTGTTTTGGCAAAGTTGCACACCGATTCAATATTGATTTTAGTGACCTCCGATTGGCGTAACAGGGTGTCATTACTGCCGATGTGAATTATGATTTTACTGAATTTACGTTTACCCTTAGCCAGCAGTTTTAAATTTCCCTCAATGTCGCCTGCTCTGACCCCTGGAAGACAATTGACTATGGTTGCCGGTGTCTCTAGCTTCACATGTCTGAGAACAGAATCGCCAATTACCAGAGTTTGACCCTGTTAGATTTGTATTGTTGATTGTCATTTATGCTTAGAAATATTTACTTATATATGCTTAGAGTTTTGTAATTAGTTGTAGATTGGTAGAGGTTTTGATCCTTGATAGTCTGCAAACTTTGTGTGTATTAGACAGCACTTTGGGAGCATGAGAGGTCATACCGTGTCTTATTGTTTTACGGCAGGATCAACGTAGTTGCGTCTGTTCTAGTCTAAGTGTTCTTTGTTTAGATGAACTGCAGGACTTCCTCACCGTGTTATCTAGGATGAACCATCTAGGGTGAGGGGGAGGCTACCCTCTTCCTGACCAAGGATGTTTGACCCTTTGATCAGCAGTCCACACACACACACCCACACACACACACACACACACACACACACACACACACACACACACACACACACACACAGACATGCTACTCTTTGTGTATGTAGACGTCGTATGTTAATGAACTTATGCATATTCATGTAACCTCAATAAAAGAACAGTGGTACGGGAGGACGGACGGAGCAACTGGGGTCAAGCGAAGGAACGGTGCCTGTCCGGTTCTCTCCCGTGCACGAGAAACATGAAGAAGCTTGCCTACTTGTGTCTTGCTTTGCAGTGTAATTATATTGCCTTTAACGTTCCAGCGGATAGATTCAAGCTACAAACCAGTCAGACCCCCGGCGGGTGTGTCGCAAAGTGGGCAAAAACGGTTAGGTACATGAACAGGTTAGTCTTAAACAGAAGCCCCAGGTACACCACTATGCTTCCTCCTCACTGTCACCCAGCCACCCTCTTTCCCCAGCTGCTTGGGGTCTGCCGGGGAACAGCTAGCGGGGCCTACGCTATCTTCGGCTGCACCAGCTACAGGGGCCTGGCTAGCTACAGGTGAATGAAGGGTGCGAAGCCGAGTCTCCAATTCAGTAATCCTGGCCTCCAGAGCTGCAAATATGCTACATTTGTTACAAGTATCATTACTGCTAAAGGAGGCCAGGAGTAACTAAACATCTGACACAATGAGCAGGAAAGTGCAAAAGGGACAGGTGAAGAGGCCATGCTGCTAGCGAGTTGACTACGAGCTAAGCTAAGCTTGCGAAACAGTAAAAACACAGTGAGTGAATCCTTTGGCTATAAGTTAGGTAGTGAGTACACAGAAAGTGTGCTTCGGATGAAGCACGTGAAGATTATACTATGAAAAAAGAATGTATTTAAAAGTTTTTAATTAAATTGCTAAGCAGATAAGCTACTCAGAAACACCACTGTGTTTGAGCAGGAACAGGAAGTGATACTCTACCACAGAGAGAGCGAACACCAAGTGACAGCGCCACCAAACGTCAGAAGTCAGGACTGATCAAAAAAGCTCCCATTCAATGATTTGTGAAAACTGCAATAATACTCATCTCTGTGATGCTGAATACTTTATTACTCTTATGAGATGCAGTTGTTTGCAAATGTAAAGTTGGCATGGCATGGACCATGTGGCAAAACAGGAGTTTCAGTTTTAATTTGCAGGTGTCGTGAGGTACCATGAGAAGGAGCGACTGCAGGAGATCATGCACAAGATGGAACCTGAGGCCAGGAGAGAGGCTTCAAGAGGATCAGTGAGGAGCAGAGATCACCTTCAGCACAGTTGAGAACCCACAGAGGGCTGTTCCACTTGATCTAGAGAAGCTAAAGCAGAGAGCTGTGCCACTGGGCTTCCAGAAGATCGTCGAGAGGAGACTTTGAACAGCAAACATCCAGAAGGAGTGAAAGAGATTCGACGTTGACGTTGAGGAAGGCAACTAGGGTGTAAGACTTGCTCTACCCTAATTCTTCAGCTGCGTCGGAACAGAAACTGAAGGATGAAAGGAGCATGCCAAGCTCTAATCGACGGCGCAGAGAGGAAGTTCAGCAATGGAATTGTGAACAGCACAGACGCCAGGTGCCTGGGGAATAACTGACAGCACTTTCCCATGAAGATCAACTAAAGTGTGTCACTTTAGTACATTAGCAAACATTAATGCTAACAGTTTTGAGCTTAGCATCATTATTCCTTTACTTACTGACTTACTATCATTTATTTGCATTCTGTGAGCTATCACCAACGCTCCTCCCAATGTTTGCTCTTATCATTTCACGTACTTGCAACTGAGAATGCTTTCTTAGTGGGAGTTGGTGCTGGTGGTTGTACGACAAATCTTTAGGTCGTTCACTACCTACCTTCAATACCTATCCCTCCACATTAGTATCAGTGCTTTCTCTGCCTCTCCATCATATATCCTCTTTCTTAAATGTTAGCATACTGGATGTTACACTGACTTGGTACACCTCTGTGGTACAAATCTGTAGAAAGCTAAAGTGTGGTGGAGCCCTAATTTAATTTAAGATGATAGTCATGTGAAAATAACTTTCTTTTACAGTAAAACTAACTATACCCTTACTGCTTCTATAGGGATCATGAGAGTACATTTAGTAAAAGACTGAATATGTATGACGTGTTCGGAAGGGCTTCAAGAAGAATGTCTGCAAAAAGAATTTGGTAGCATGGCATAACAGTTGTCTAATGTTGTGGAGAAGAGGGGAGAAGATTGGCTCAATCTGTCTGTCTCGATTTGTGTAAAACCAGGGAAGCAAGTCATGTTTGCCTGCTTCTTCAACATTCCCATCCTGGAAGTTTTTGATTGATCCAAATAACTGTCGGATACAAGGTTCAGTTTGCAGATAGGAATGAGAGGCACCTGTCAATCACAACACCACACACACACACACACACACACACACACACACACACATAGACTGAGCATTTACACACTCCACAGACTTGCTTTTTTCCTACGGGAGAATAACCACAAGAATATTTAGTTCCCCTACATTACCAACCACCCAAAGACACACTTCTTTGCACAGACATTCAAGCTCACAGTTATCTGCCCTGTTTTTCGCTCTCTCTCCTTGTCTCTTTCTTTTCTCATGTTGTAAATCTTTGAGGTTTTTGACAGGAACACAAGTAGTTTTTTCTTCTGCTTTTTCTAATTTCATCACCATCCTTCTGATCATCCTCTGAAAACATGACAGCACACAGTTTCCAGCTAACCAAATATCCATGGAAAAGCTAAGACTGTGCCTGAATAAACAAAAAGAGCACATCTGACAAGGATGTTAAATTCAATCCACTTAGCCAAAGGACTTAGCTCAAAAATACTAGTATTATCAGGAAGCAGTAGAAGGAGAAACAAAGAAAGGAGGACTTCTGTGTTTTCAAGCCATTAGTAATTGATTATCTTGTGGATGCCTGATAAGGTCCTACCTTTAAGAAAGAATAAATATGATAATGTAATATTATTGATTATTTATGATGTATTATTTCTCTATTGTCTCTTCAGCTGTTTCTTCTTCTTCTTTTTCTTTGTATACTGTGCTTATATATATTTACTTTCAAAGTACAAATAAATTTTTGTCTGACAGATGATGCTCTGCCAGACAGATAAATTGTATTATAGACAATTATTAAAAGTATTATGATATATTTACTGCTTCTGTCCTTGAGCAGTGGAGCTGAATCATGCTCTTAGAGAAGGTGCTGCTGCCTGCATTCAGACAGTGGTCAGAATTATTCATGATTGATAACAGTTTGGTCAGTTTGATGGAGTACTATAGAAATGGTCGGAAGGACCTGCACCCTGTGTTTGTGGATCTAGAGAAAGAAGATGATACGCTGCCAAGAAGAACTGTGTGTGTGTCTTAGGGAGTCAGGAGTGGAAGAGAAGGATGTGGCAGTAATGCAGGAATGAGGAGAGCAGGACAGTGGTGTGGTGTGCAGTAAGAGTGACACATTAGTTCAAGGGAGGGTGGGATAATACCTAGCATCAGCTCTGAGCCTTTCTTGTTTGCAATGGTGATGGACAGGTTGTCAAATGAAGTCAGGTGGAAGTCTCATGGACTATGATGTTCACAGAATTTCATTGGAAGTTACCAGAATGGACAGGATTAGACATGAGCATATCAAAAGGACAGCTCAGCTTGTGTATTTTGGAAACAAAATTAGAGATGCAAAGTTGAAATTGTTTGGAGATGTGCAGAGAAGGGATAGTGAATATACGGAGTAAAGATTGTTGAATATGGAGCTCCCAGGCAGTAGGACAAAAGGAAGATCCCAAAGAAATTTCATGGATGTGGTGAAAGAGGACATGCAGAGGCTTGGTGTGACAGAGGAGGATGCTAGGGATAGGGTGAGATAGAAGCAGATTATCTACTGTGGTGACCTCTAAAGGACCAGCTAAATAAGAAAAAGATAATGAGACAACAGTTTATTTAATGAACTTGTCTCTATTACACTTTCAAAAATATCCAGTGTGTAGCAGAGCAAATATTTTACTGCAGATGTTGAAAGATTTCATCTTCCTCAGGAAACAGAGCATTTTCATTCTCTTCTTGTATCCGCTTTCTGAGTTAACATGTCTCTATAGGCTCCTCTTGTTAGTGTTTAAAATAAATAAATTGTATTTTGGATCGAATTTTGTGAGGACCTTGTGAAATGGAATCGAATCAGTTATAGAAATCAAAATTGATACCCAACTCTAGTCATGAGCCATTCCCTGACCTGAAGGTGCAGGGAACAAACTCTTTTGTTCACCATGAAAAATGCTAAAAACACACAGCAAGCTGGGGGGATACCAGGATACCCACCCAAAATATATATAGCTGGTACTGCTCAACCTCACACGCCAACTCAAGCTCTTTCCCCACCAGATAGGTGACGTTCTATGTCCCTATTGTAAGCCTTGGTAGCCAGGGATCGGTCCACCATGGTGTCTACCTTGGCTCCTGCCCGGCACACACTGCACCCGACCCCTATGGCACCCGCTGCGGATAGTGGGTCTACAGGAAGATGGTCTCATGTCCCTTTTTTGGGCTGTGCCCGACCACCAGGCACTTGCCCTACTTGCAACCTCCCCAGGCCTGGCTCCAGCATGCTTAGCCCCCACAACTCTATCCTGGGCAGGGTAAACTGTTCCCTTGATGTTGTACCCATAGGGGTCTTCTTAATCGCTCTTTGTCTGGTCTCTGACCCAGGACCAATTTGTTATGGGAGACCCTACCACGAGGCCAAAAGGACCCTGACAACATAACCCATGGGATCTCTGGGACACACCAAATAGGTAGCCAGAGGGGTCAAATTGATGAGTATCACTATGTGAATCATGATTCCTTTTATAACTGAGGAACAGATGTGAGGTGACACTGCTGTTCAACAGTGCTCATCCACACCTCCTCCCCAAAACCTGCAATAACTAGTGTAATTAAAAAGGAGAGGTGAGTCAACATGCAACATGAGCAAAGCCACGTGAATTGTCCTATGAAGAAGACCAAGAAGTTCTCTTCTCCTTTTACTGAGCCAGCTAACCAACATTCTCAATAAGGACCTTCATTTCCTACAACCCACCCAGTGACAAAACCCTGGGGAACCAAAGTGCTCAAGGTCAGCCCCCACTGTCCCCACCGTAAAGGGTTATTTAGAGCATGCAGATTGGCCCCAAGTCTCGGGGTGTCACGGCTGCGCAGCCGGTGTTTAAGGAATGGAACCAAAAGCAGACATGGGGGAAAACAAACTAAGGTTAACAAAAAGTGAGCCATTTATTTGGCTGAAAAACATGAAAACAAAAACAAAGCAACGTGAACAGGGGGTGAGAACTAAAACTAAAACCTGAACTGGGAATAACCAGGAATGACATGAACATGATTTTGAGCAGGAGCATATGAGATGCTACAAGACACAAATGTAACCCACATACAATCAGTGTTGCCAACTCCTCAGTAAGCAAAATCGCTATTGGCTGTCCTAAAAGTTGCTAGAAGTCGCTAAATGACATCATCACCTAATTTGCATAATTGGTCATGCTAATATAATTGTAACCTATGCTGTTGGAGAGAGAAATAACATCGTGGAAGAGACATAAAGTCAGCAAAAAACATCCTAAATACATTTAGAATTTATTTAGAAATACAAATTTAATTTCTTTAGCAATTATTGTTTTTTAATGTCACAATTCCAACCCTGCTCCTTTATCCGGGCTTCGACCGGCAAAAGTGACCCGAAATAGGCACTCTGGTGGAGTTACTTTGTGTGTGAGAGTGTGTGTTTATAAGTAGTTTTAAACCTTGTGATCCACAAAACAGCATAACAGTAAAAGAAGAACTGACTGCGTTACAGTCAGTGCGGGAGCAGCGGCTTCGCTCATGCGCGATTCATTTGCAGTTTGGACGCACAGGTGTGAACATCTCCTGCAGCTGGGGGAGGACTATCCTCCGCCCGTGAGCGCTTTAGCACGGGTGAGGTGCCCACGGCAGCACCGCTGCTTGTTGAGAGTAAGAGCAACACGCCCTTTCACGTCAAAAAGTCGTCATAAATAAGTCTCCAATAACACCAGAAAAAGTCGCCAGATTTGTCGCTAGTCGCTTTTTAGAAAAAAGTCGCTAAGGGGTCTGAAAACTCGCTAAATATAGCGACAAAGTCGCTAAGTTGGCAACACTGATACAATGAGGGTACCACTTTAAGGACTGATATGAGGAGAGGTGGACAGCCTGCCCAACCAATCGAAATGCACAGGTCCCAGTATGTTTTGACCAATGGGAGAGCAGTCTGCCGCTGTATGTCCCACCTACGTGCTCTGTGTTTGCTGCTATGTGTGGAGGTAGTCGCGTGCTGGCAGGAGAAAAGAGAGACTGAAGCTTTTGAGCTGGAAAAAAGTATTAGATATAAGTTGCAACCAACTGTGTTGCACATAAGTTCACTGGTTATCAGCTACCTTTCATGTTAGAAGTAGCCGCAGTGAGTAAACAGGCAAATGCTGCATTTTTCTGGTGACTTTAGAAAGTACCGCATGGAGCTAAACTGTTAGCCTTTGTTAGCTCTGGTTGCTATCAACTGCCTGAAAGTTCATCTCAATCTGCTTCCAGAAGTAAGGTAACACTTGAAGCGCAACTTATGTTTATTTTTTCTTCATGTCGTATTACGGTTATTAAAGAGAAAACAACATGTCCTGTTACGTTATTTAGAGCCCTGCATTTTCCGACCGAGAGACACCATGCCATTGTCTTCGGCCGTGATGCGCTGAGATCGGTGAGCACATGTTGTATGTCTCAGTTAGTTCACGTCTGTTTCACATTTTATTGTTGAGAAACTGAATTAATCTCAATTGTTTGATTAATAATTGTCGACTATGCGACATATATGCATATGCACTGACTTTACTTGGTTTAATGCATAGTTTGTGTAAGAGAGATGTTTTATTTTTGCAAATTTGAGTATTTTAATTGCAAATTGATGTTGAATGTGATTTCAACAAAATCCTAAGTTGTGAATTATAGCTAGAACAGCATAATTAATATTTGAATTGCTCTTCTGACCCTGTCTGTTGACAGGTCAGGTTTTTTTTGTATGCTGAATTGTTCCTGAGGTGGATTCCTCCGGTGAAATAGATGGCGAGCCTTCCCACCTGGACTTAGAGAGACTGAGATTCGCTTCTTTTCCACTTGATGATCTGCTGCACCTTGCGGTGTGGTAGGACTGTATCACTCACACTTTCACGCACAGCTGGTTATACATAAGACCACTGACTGACATTCTCTCATCCCTATTTTCTTTCACACCCTGGGAATTTTTTGGACTTTACCCCTTGGACATTTTTTATTTGGGACTTTAAATAATGAGCTGTTGTGTAGAGCATTCTCCACATGTGAAAAGAGTGTGAGATTTTCATTTGAATGTACATTGGATTTGTGTAATCTGTTTCTATAAGAGTTAAGGAGTCAGGTTACTAGGGTGCACCCGAGCATTGAAACCCGAACATTGAAAACCAAAAATAACACTTGGCCAAGTCATTGCTTTAGTAGTTTGTGTTTTACTTTTCTTTTAATTTTTGTAAGTTTCCTTTCTACCATTGTAAAGTGTCTTTAACCTGTGCTTGTCAACCTTATGGTTTATGTCACTAAAGTTGGCTGGTTCTTTTGAGTTACATTCTTGTCTCTGTGTCTCATTTGAACACACTATGAGGTGCCATAAGGGACATTATTACTGAAACGCTCTCACACACACTACTGAAATTTTAGCTCTCACACACACTGAAACGCTCTCACACTCACTACTGAAACGCTCTCACACACACTACTGAAACGCTCTCACACACTACTGACATTTTTTCATGTGAGTCTGAGACCTGACATTTTTTCATGTGAGTCTGAGACCTGACATTTTTTCATGTGAGTCTGAGACCTGACATTTTTTCGTGATTCTGAGACCTGACATTTTTTCGTGTGATTCTGAGACCTGACATTTTTTCATGTGATTCTGAGACTGACATTTTTTCATGTGATTCTGAGACCTGACATTTTTTCGTGTGATTCTGAGACCTGACATTTTTTCATGTGAGTCTGAGACCTGACATTTTTTCGTGTGAGTCTGAGACCTGACATTTTTTCGTGTGATTCTGAGACCTGACATTTTTTCATGTGATTCTGAGATCTGACATTTTTTCATGTGAGTCTGAGACCTGACATTTTTTCGTGTGATTCTGAGACCTGACATTTTTTCGTGTGAGTCTGAGACCTGACAACTTTTTTCCTGAGATCTGACGATGTCCTAAAATGTACACCGTACCTGTGGCTTGTCACATGTTCTATAATGTTGTGTTGTAGACATTTATGTGCTCTCTGTGCAGAGGAGTTTTTTTGTTTCCTGTTCCCATGCTGTCCTCCCATAGGAGCCCAGCATGAGTAGAGGTCTCGTTTTCCTCTTCTACATTCCCATTGTTGTGTACTTTTTACTTTTTCAGTGTTTTTCTGTAACGCTGCCGATCTCCGACCTGTATTCCCATGTGATGTCTATGTTGTGTGTGTAAGTCGGGGGGGGGCGGGTTTCTATTCCACTGCAGGGCAACCTGCACGTGGCGAATAAAGCCTTGATTCATTGATTGATTCATTCATTCAATGCTGGGCCAAAGTTCAGCACGTGGTTAAAGCAGCCGGTTGTAGAGCTGAAGCAGGCGACATCAACACATAAATCTACTCTACCCGGCTGAAATTCATCTTTCATTCTTTATTCGTCTCCAACATCAACTGCGCATATCGCGCCACAAAACACAGGAACACACTTCCTATACACTGGGTGTGAGTGGAGCCCTCTAGTGGTCCACCACACATGCCCCCCCCCGAACACCCAGCAGAACTAGTCCAGGACCCGGGGCTTAAGCAAACGGCCGGAACGGCTGAACTGGGGGGGTGGGGAACTGACAGAGGGCAACCCAGCCTGGGAGCGAGGCTGGCACTGGCGGTCAGAAAAAGCTGCAGACGACTCGGACTCCGTTGATTTTGGGTCGCTCCTGGGGGAAAAAACAGAATCCATCAGCCCGGTGGCAGGTGGGCGGCCGCGGCGAGGGGCCTGGGCCGGGACCACCTGATCCTCTTGCATAACATGTGCAGGCTTAAGTCTGTCAACAGAAACAACTTCCTGCCGACCGCCAAAGTCCAAAACGAAATGTTTGTTGCCTGGTTGAAGAACCCTGTATGGCCCGTCATATGGTGGACGCAGCGGAGTCCTATGGGCATCGTGCCTGACGAAAACGAAACGAGCAGAGTCCAATGAACTCGGAACAAAAGTGTCAGGCAGGCAGTGGTGCACAGGACCAGGAACAGGAAATGAGTCTCTTGGGGGGCGAAAAGGCAACAAAGAGGTATCGAAACATGGGGGAGGGCTCTCAGGTAAGAATTCCCCGGGGACCCGGAGAGGCTGGCCGAGGACCAGTTCAGCCGGGGAAACCCCGAGGTCTTCTTTAACCGCGCTACGCAATCCCAGCAAAACCCACGGAAGACGGTCGACCCAGTCGCCACTGTTAAGGAAGCACGGAAAGTGACCGGTGAAACCGTTCGCACATCCCATTAGCTTGCGGGTGGTATGCTGTGGTGCGGTGGACCTTGACTCCCAGGCCGTCAGCCATAGCAGACCAAAGCTCGGAAACAAACTGGGGGCCCCTGTCCGAGGTAATGTCAGCAGGGGGGCCGAAACGTGAAACCCACGTTGACAAAAATGCCCTGGCCACCGTCGCCGCTGTCGTGGACGCCAGGGGTACCGCCTCCGGCCACCTGGTTGTGCGGTCCACCACAGTCAAAAGGTGCGTGAAACCCTGTGACTGCGGCAAGGGACCAACCAGGTCCACATGAACGTGATCGAAACGCCTACCCGGGACACGGAAAGGTTCGAGGGGTGCCTGTGTGTGCCGGTGGATTTTCGAGCGTTGGCATGGGATACAAACCGCCGCCCATTCTTTCACCGTCTTGCGAAGGCCCGGCCAAACAAACCTGGCGCTGACCAGCTTGACCGAGGCCCGGACGCCGGGATGAGAGAGGGCATGCACCGAGTCAAAAACACGACGACGCCACGAAAGGGGAACCACCGGGCGGGGGCGGCCGGTGGAAACGTCGCAAAGAAGGTGCGGACCGCCGTCCCACACCGGGGTGTCCTCCAGCACGAGGCCCGTTTTTGTTGACTGAAGGGCAAGGACGTTGCTCGGCGGCCATGGCAGCATAGTCGACGCCGACATACACCGGAGAAACCAACACACGTGAGAGACAGTCAGCGACGTGATTGGACTTACCAGCCACATGCTGAATGTCTGTGGTAAACTCTGAAATGGCCGCCAACTGGCGCTGCTGGCGTGCGCTCCATGGGTCAGAGACCTTGGACATCGCAAACGTCAAAGGTTTGTGGTCAACGTACGCAGTAAAGTTGCGACCCTCGAGGAAAAAACGAAAATGTCGTCGCGAGGTGCAGGGCCAGCAACTCCCTGTCAAAAACACTGTACTTGCGTTCAGCATCCCGGAGCGTACGACTGAAAAAGGCGAGCGGTTGCCAGAGACCTGAAACCCGCTGTTCCAACACCCCACCCACTGCCACGTCAGAGACGTCGGTGGTCAACGCGATCTCCGCCGACGGAAGCGGGTGGGCCAGCAGGGCGGCGTCAGCCAGCGCAGACTTGGCTGCGGAAAACGCACGGACGCGTTCCGGCAGCCAGTCAACCGGATCTTTGGCTGTTTTACCTTTTAAGGCAGCATAGAGTGGCTGTAGCAGGTGGGCAGCTCTGGGGAGAAAGCGGTTGTAAAAATTTATCATCCCCAAGAACTCCTGCAACGCTTTAACCGACGTGGGACGCGGAAAAGCCGAAACGGCCTGGACTCTGTCGGGCAACGGAACCACACCTTCAGCGGAAATGCGGTGCCCGAGGAAATCCAGAACAGGCAACCCAAACTGGCACTTGGAAGGGTTGATGATCAGGCCGTGCGCTGCCAAACGCTGGAAAACCTGGCGCAGATGGGACTCGTGCTGGCTCGCTGAGCAGCTGGCCACCAATATATCGTCCAGATAAACAAAAACGAACGGCAGCCCACGCAAAACGGAGTCCATCAGCCGCTGAAAGGTCTGGGCGGCACCTTTCAGGCCAAATGGCATGCGCAAAAACTCGAACAAGCCGAAGGGGGTAATGACAGCGGTTTTAGGAACGTCTTCGGCGCGCACGGGAACCTGGTGATACCCCCGCACCAAGTCAATTTTAGAAAAAATCGACGTTCCGGCGAGATTGGCAGAAAAATCCTGAATGTGGGGGATGGGGTAACGGTCATTCTCCGTGGCATTATTTAAACGGCGGAAATCTCCGCATGGCCGCCACCGACCGTCCGATTTGGGCACCATGTGAAGCGGAGAGGCCCATGCACTGTTCGAACGCTGTACAATGCCAAGGCGCTCCATGGCTGCAAACTCTTCCCGAGCGACAGACAGTTTCGCCGGCGAGTCCGTAGCCAGGGCGTGAACGTCGAAAGTGCAGCTAGCCAGGAGAATGCGATCCGCTTCTTCAGCCAGGGAGCGATAATCCTTCGCAGGCAGAAGCGGGGAGTTTGCGAGGACAGCTCTCACGGCGGCCGGTAGTTGGCGGAGGAAGAGGTGGGCGAAGAGGAAACCACCGTCATCCGGCCCGAGCAACGATAGCATGTTCTCCATGAGCTCGAGCGCGGTACCGCCACCCAAGCCTGACAGGTTGAGGAGCTTTTCGGCTCGTTCAGCGTCGGAGAGGGCATAGCGCCGAAGAAGCAGCTCTTTGAGGGCGGCGTATTTCCCTTGGGCGGGTGGGTCCCGGAGGAGCGCCATCACGCGACGGGTGGCCAGCGGGTCGAGCGAGGCCACCACATGGTGATACTTCGTGTCGTCAGCCGAGATGCCGCGAAGGGCGAACTGAGCCTCCACGTGTACAAACCATGACGGGGGGTCATGGAGCCAAAAGTCCGGCAGTTTCATCGCCACAGCGAACGTAGCTGCAACAGGAGGCGGAGGTCCGGCGGCCGCTGATGCATCCATAGCGGAG
>NW_024582940.1:26396-36480 GCF_018398535.1 Haplochromis burtoni
TGAACGCAAGTACAGTGTTTTTGACAGGGAGTTGCTGGCCCTGCACCTCGCGACTTGACATTTTCGTTTTTTCCTCGAGGGTCGCAACTTTACTGCGTACGCTGACCACAAACCTTTGACGTTTGCGATGTCCAAGGTCTCTGACCCATGGAGCGCACACCAGCAGCACCAGTTGGCGGCCATTTCAGAGTTTGCCACAGACATTCAGCATGTGGCTGGTAAGTCCAATCACGTCGCTGACTGTCTCTCACGTGTGTTGGTTTCTCCGGTGTATGTCGGCGTCGACTATGCTGCCATGGCCGCTGAGCAACGTCCTTGCCCTTCAGTCAACAAAAACAGGCCTCGTGCTGGAGGACACCCCGGTGTGGGACGGCGGTCTGCACCTTCTTTGCGACGTTTCCACTGGCCGCCCCCACCCAGTGGTTCCCCTTTCGTGGCGTCGTCGTGCTTTTGACTCGGTGCATGCCCTCTCTCATCCTAGCGTCCGGGCCTCGGTCAAGCTGGTCAGTGCCAGGTTTGTTTGGCCGGGTCTTCGGAAGACGGTGAAAGAATGGGCGGCAGTTTGTATCCCATGCCAACGCTCGAAAATCCACCGGCACACACAGGCACCCCTCGAACCTTTCCGTGTCGGGTAGGCGTTTTCGATCACGTTCATGTGGACCTGGTTGGTCCCTTGCCGCAGTCACAGGGTTTCAAGCACCTTTTGACTGTGGTGGACCGCATGACCAGGTGGCCAGAGGCAGTACCCCTGGCGTCCACGACAGCGGTGACGGTGGCCAGGGCATTTTTGTCAACGTTTCACGTTTCAGCCCCCTTGCTGACATTACCTCGGACAGGGGCCCCCAATTTGTTTCTGAGCTTTGGTCTGCTATGGCTGACGGCCTGGGAGTCAAGGTCCACCACACCACAGCATACCCGCAAGCTAATGGGATGTGTGAACGGTTTCACCGGTCACTTAAGGCCACGCTCCAGGCTTCCTTAACAAGTGGCGACTGGGTCGACCGTCTTCCATGGGTTTTGCTGGGATTGTGTAGCGCGGTTAAAGAAGACCTCGGGGTTTCCCCGGCTGAACTGGTCCTCGGCCAGCCTCTCCGGGTCCCCGGGGAATTCTTACCTGAGAGCCCTCCCCCATGTTTCGATACCTCTTTGTTGCCTTTTCGCCCCCCAAGAGACTCATTTCCTGTTCCTGGTCCTGTGCACCACTGCCTGCCTGACACTTTTGTTCCGAGTTCGTTGGACTCTGCTCGTTTCGTTTTCGTCAGGCACGATGCCCATAGGACTCCGCTGCGTCCACCATATGACGGGCCATACAGGGTTCTTCAAACCAGGCAACAAACATTTCGTTTTGGACTTTGGCGGTCGGCAGGAAGTTGTCTCTGTTGACAGACTTAAGCCTGCACATGTTATGCAAGAGGATCAGGTGGTCCCGGCCCAGGCCCCTCGCCGCGGCCGCCCACCTGCCACCGGGCTGATGGATTCTGTTTTTTCCCCCAGGAGCGACCCAAAATCAACGGAGTCCGAGTCGTCTGCAGCTTTTTCTGACCGCCAGTGCCAGCCTCGCTCCCGGCTGGGTTGCCCTCTGTCAGTTCCCCACCCCCCAGTTCAGCCGTTCCGGCCGTTTGCTTAAGCCCCGGGTCCTGGACTAGTTCTGCTGGGTGTTCGGGGGGGGGCATGTGTGGTGGACCACTAGAGGGCTCCACTCACACCCAGTGTATAGGAAGTGTGTTCCTGTGTTTTGTGGCGCGATATGCGCAGTTGATGTTGGAGACGAATAAAGAATGAAGATGAATTCACGGTGAGTAGATTGTGTGTTGATGTCGCCTCTTAGCTCTACCACCGGCTGCTTTAACCACGTGCTGAACTTTGGCCCAGCATTGAATGAATGAATCAATGAATGAATCAAGGCTTTATTGCCACATGCAGGTTGCCCGCAGTGGAATAGAAACCCGACCCCCCCCCGACTTACACACACAACATAGACATCACATGGGAATACAGGTCGGAGATCGGCAGCGTTACAGAAAAACACTGAAAAAGTAAAAAGTACACAACAATGGGAATGTAGAAGAGGAAAACGAGACCTCTACTCATGCTGGGCTCCTATGGGAGGACAGCATGGGAACAGGAAACAAAAAAACTCCTCTGCACAGAGAGCACATAAATGTCTACAACACAACATTATAGAACATGTGACAAGCCACAGGTACGGTGTACATTTTAGGACATCGTCAGATCTCAGGAAAAAAGTTGTCAGGTCTCAGACTCACACGAAAAAATGTCAGGTCTTAGAATCACACGAAAAAATGTCAGGTCTCAGACTCACATGAAAAAATGTCAGATCTCAGAATCACATGAAAAAATGTCAGGTCTCAGACTCACACGAAAAAATGTCAGGTCTCAGAATCACATGAAAAAATGTCAGGTCTCAGTCTCACACGAAAAAATGTCAGGTCTCAGAATCACATGAAAAAATGTCAGGTCTCAGACTCACATGAAAAAATGTCAGATCTCAGAATCACATGAAAAAATGTCAGGTCTCAGAATCACACGAAAAAATGTCAGGGCTCAGAATCACATGAAAAAGATGTCAGGTCTCAGTCACACACGAAAAAATGTCAGGTCTCAGAATCACATGAAAAAATGTCAGGTCTCAGAACACGAGTAGTGTGTGTGAGAGGTAAAATTTCAGTAGTGTGTGTGAGAGCGTTTCAGTAGTGTGCGTGAGAGCATTTCAGTAGTGTGTGTGAGAGCTAAAATTTCAGTAGTGTGTGTGAGAGCTAAAATTTCAGTAGTGTGTGTGAGAGCGTTTCAGTAATAATGTCCCTTATGGCACCTCATAGTGTTTAAATGAGACACAGAGACAAGAATGTAACTCAAAAGAACCAGCCAACTTTAGTGAAATAAACCATAAGGTTGACAAGCACAGGTTAAAGACACTTTACAATGGTAGAAAGGAAACTTACAAAAATTAAAAGAAAAGTAACACACATAAACTACTAAAGCAATGACTTGGCCAAGTGTTACTTTTGGTTTTCAATGTTCGGGTTTCAATGTTTGGGTGCACCCTAGTAACTTGACTCCTTAACTCTTATAGAAACAGATTACACCAATCCAATGTACATTCAAATGAAAATCTCACACTCTTTTCACATGTGAAGAATGTTCTACACAACAGCTCATTATTTAAAGTCCCAAATAAAAAACGTCCAAGTGGTAAAGTCCAAAAAATTCCCAGGGTGTGAAAGAAAATAGGGGTGAGAGAATGTCAGTCAGTGGTCTTATGTATAACCAACCAGCTGTGCGTGAAAGTGTAAGTGATACAGTCCTACCACACCGCAAGGTGCAGCAGATCATCAAGTGGAAAAGAAGCAACTCTCAGTCTCTCTAAGTCCAGGTGGGAAGGCTCGCCATCTATTTCACTGGAGGAATCCACCTCAGGAACAATTCAGCATACAAAAAAAACCTGACCTGTCAACAGACAGGGTCAGAAGAGCAATTCAAATATTAATTATGCTGTTCTAGCTATAATTCACAACTTGGGATTTTGTTGAAATCACATTCAACATCAATTTGCAATAAAAATACTCAAATTTGCAAAAATAAAACATTTCTCTTACACAAACTATGCATTAAACCAAGTAAAGTCAGTGCATATGCATATATGTCGCATAAGCGACAATTATTAATCAAACAATTGAGATTAATTCAGTTTGAAACAGTGTGAAACAGACGTGAACTAACTGAGACATACAACATGTGCTCACCAATCTCAGTGCATCACGGCCGAAGATAATGGCATGGTGTCTCTCGGTCGGAAAATGAGGGGCTCTAAATAACGTAGCAGGAAGTGTTGTTTTTCTCTTTAATAACCGTAATACGACGTGAAGGAAAATAAACATAAGTTGCGCTTCAAGTGTTACCTTACTTCTGGAAGCAGATTGAGATGAACTTTCAGGCAGTTGATAGCAACCAGAGCTAACAAAGGCTAACAGTTTAGCTCCACGCGGTACTTTCTAAAGTCACCAGAAAACTGCAGCATTTGCCTGTCTACTCACTGCGGCTACTTTTAACATGAAAGGTAGCTGATAACCAGTGAACTTATGTGCAGCACAGTTGGTTGCAACTTATATCTATATACTTTATACTTTTTCCAGCTCAAAAGCTTCAGTCTCTCTTTTCTCCTACCAGCACGTGACTACCTCCACACATAGCAGCGAACACAGAGCACGTGGGTGGGACATACAGCGGCAGGCTGCTCTCCCATTGGTCAAAGCATACTGGGACCTGTGCATTTTGATTGGTTGGGCAGGCTGTCCATCTCTCCTCATATCAGTCCTTAAAGTGGTACCCTCATTGTATGCAGTGTTGCCAACTTAGCGATTTTGTCGCTATATTTAGCGAGTTTTCAGACCCCCTTAGCGACTTTTTTTCTAAAAAGCGACTAGCGACAAATCTGGCGACTTATTTATGACGACTTATTTATGACGACTTTTTGACGTGAAAGGGCGTGTTGCTCTTACTCTCAACAAGCAGCGGTTGCTGCCGTGAGCACCTCACCCGTGCTAAAGCGCTCACAGGCGGAGGATAGTCCTCCCCCAGCTGCAATCAGGGCAGGAGATGTTCACACCTGTGCGTCCAAACTGCAAATGAATCGCGCATGAGCGAAGCCGCTGCTCCCGCACTGACTGTAACGCAGTCAGTTCTTCTTTTACTGTTATGCTGTTTTGTGGATCACAAGGTTTAAAACTACTTATAAACACACACACTCACACACAAAGTAACTCCACCGGAGTGCCTATTTCGGGCCACTTTTGCCGTTCGAAGCCCGGATAAAGGAGCAGGGTTGGAATTGTGACATTAAAAAACAATAATTGCTAAGAGAAATTAAATTTGTATTTCTAAATAAATTCTAAATGTATTTAGGATGTTTTTTGCTGACTTTATGTCTCTTCCACGATGTTATTTCTCTCTCCAACAGCATAGGTTACAATTATATTAGCATGACCAATTATGCAAATTAGGTGATGATGTCATTTAGCGACTTCTAGCAACTTTTAGGACAGCCAATAGCGATTTTGCTTACTGAGGAGTTGGCAACACTGATTGTATGTGGGTTACATTTGTGTCTTGTAGCATCTCATATGCTCCTGCTCAAAATCATGTTCATGTCATTCCTGGTTATTCCCAGTTCAGGTTTTAGTTTTAGTTCTCACCCCCTGTTCACGTTGCTTTGTTTTTGTTTTCATGTTTTTCAGCCAAATAAATGGCTCACTTTTTGTTAACCTTAGTTTGTTTTCCCCCATGTCTGCTTTTGGTTCCATTCCTTAAACACCGGCTGCGCAGCCGTGACACCCCGAGACTTGGGGCCAATCTGCATGCTCTAAATAACCCTTTACGGTGGGGACAGTGGGGGCTGACCTTGAGCACTTTGGTTCCCCAGGGTTTTGTCACTGGGTGGGTTGTAGGAAATGAAGGTCCTTATTGAGAATGTTGGTTAGCTGGCTCAGTAAAAGGAGAAGAGAACTTCTTGGTCTTCTTCATAGGACAATTCACGTGGCTTTGCTCATGTTGCATGTTGACTCACCTCTCCTTTTTAATTACACTAGTTATTGCAGGTTTTGGGGAGGAGGTGTGGATGAGCACTGTTGAACAGCAGTGTCACCTCACATCTGTTCCTCAGTTATAAAAGGAATCATGATTCACATAGTGATACTCATCAATTTGACCCCTCTGGCTACCTATTTGGTGTGTCCCAGAGATCCCATGGGTTATGTTGTCAGGGTCCTTTTGGCCTCGTGGTAGGGTCTCCCATAACAAATTGGTCCTGGGTCAGAGACCAGACAAAGAGCGATTAAGAAGACCCCTATGGGTACAACATCAAGGGAACAGTTTACCCTGCCCAGGATAGAGTTGTGGGGGCTAAGCATGCTGGAGCCAGGCCTGGGGAGGTTGCAAGTAGGGCAAGTGCCTGGTGGTCGGGCACAGCCCAAAAAAGGGACATGAGACCATCTTCCTGTAGACCCACTATCCGCAGCGGGTGCCATAGGGGTCGGGTGCAGTGTGTGCCGGGCAGGAGCCAAGGTAGACACCATGGTGGACCGATCCCTGGCTACCAAGGCTTACAATAGGGACATAGAACGTCACCTATCTGGTGGGGAAAGAGCTTGAGTTGGCGTGTGAGGTTGAGCAGTACCAGCTATATATATTTTGGGTGGGTATCCTGGTATCCCCCCAGCTTGCTGTGTGTTTTTAGCATTTTTCATGGTGAACAAAAGAGTTTGTTCCCTGCACCTTCAGGTCAGGGAATGGCTCATGACTAGAGTTGGGTATCAATTTTGATTTCTATAACTGATTCGATTCCATTTCACAAGGTCCTCACAAAATTCGATCCAAAATACAATTTATTTATTTTAAACACTAACAAGAGGAGCCTATAGAGACATGTTAACTCAGAAAGCGGATACAAGAAGAGAATGAAAATGCTCTGTTTCCTGAGGAAGATGAAATCTTTCAACATCTGCAGTAAAATATTTGCTCTGCTACACACTGGATATTTTTGAAAGTGTAATAGAGACAAGTTCATTAAATAAACTGTTGTCTCATTATCTTTTTCTTATTTAGCTGGTCCTTTAGAGGTCACCACAGTAGATAATCTGCTTCTATCTCACCCTATCCCTAGCATCCTCCTCTGTCACACCAAGCCTCTGCATGTCCTCTTTCACCACATCCATGAAATTTCTTTGGGATCTTCCTTTTGTCCTACTGCCTGGGAGCTCCATATTCAACAATCTTTACTCCGTATATTCACTATCCCTTCTCTGCACATCTCCAAACAATTTCAACTTTGCATCTCTAATTTTGTTTCCAAAATACACAAGCTGAGCTGTCCTTTTGATATGCTCATGTCTAATCCTGTCCATTCTGGTAACTTCCAATGAAATTCTGTGAACATCATAGTCCATGAGACTTCCACCTGACTTCATTTGACAACCTGTCCATCACCATTGCAAACAAGAAAGGCTCAGAGCTGATGCTAGGTATTATCCCACCCTCCCTTGAACTAATGTGTCACTCTTACTGCACACCACACCACTGTCCTGCTCTCCTCATTCCTGCATTACTGCCACATCCTTCTCTTCCACTCCTGACTCCCTAAGACACACACACAGTTCTTCTTGGCAGCGTATCATCTTCTTTCTCTAGATCCACAAACACAGGGTGCAGGTCCTTCCGACCATTTCTATAGTACTCCATCAAACTGACCAAACTGTTATCAATCATGAATAATTCTGACCACTGTCTGAATGCAGGCAGCAGCACCTTCTCTAAGAGCATGATTCAGCTCCACTGCTCAAGGACAGAAGCAGTAAATATATCATAATACTTTTAATAATTGTCTATAATACAATTTATCTGTCTGGCAGAGCATCATCTGTCAGACAAAAATTTATTTGTACTTTGAAAGTAAATATATATAAGCACAGTATACAAAGAAAAAGAAGAAGAAGAAACAGCTGAAGAGACAATAGAGAAATAATACATCATAAATAATCAATAATATTACATTATCATATTTATTCTTTCTTAAAGGTAGGACCTTATCAGGCATCCACAAGATAATCAATTACTAATGGCTTGAAAACACAGAAGTCCTCCTTTCTTTGTTTCTCCTTCTACTGCTTCCTGATAATACTAGTATTTTTGAGCTAAGTCCTTTGGCTAAGTGGATTGAATTTAACATCCTTGTCAGATGTGCTCTTTTTGTTTATTCAGGCACAGTCTTAGCTTTTCCATGGATATTTGGTTAGCTGGAAACTGTGTGCTGTCATGTTTTCAGAGGATGATCAGAAGGATGGTGATGAAATTAGAAAAAGCAGAAGAAAAAACTACTTGTGTTCCTGTCAAAAACCTCAAAGATTTACCACATGAGAAAAGAAAGAGACAAGGAGAGAGAGCGAAAAACAGGGCAGATAACTGTGAGCTTGAATGTCTGTGCAAAGAAGTGTGTCTTTGGGTGGTTGGTAATGTAGGGGAACTAAATATTCTTGTGGTTATTCTCCCGTAGGAAAAAAGCAAGTCTGTGGAGTGTGTAAATGCTCAGTCTATGTGTGTGTGTGTGTGTGTGTGTGTGTGTGTGTGTGTGTGTGGTGTTGTGATTGACAGGCCATGACGAGGTGCCTCTCATTCCTATCTGCAAACTGAACCTTGTATCCGACAGTTATTTGGATCAATCAAAAACTTCCAGGATGGGAATGTTGAAGAAGCAGGCAAACATGACTTGCTTCCCTGGTTTTACACAAATCGAGACAGACAGATTGAGCCAATCTTCTCCCCTCTTCTCCACAACATTAGACAACTGTTATGCCATGCTACCAAATTCTTTTTGCAGACATTCTTCTTGAAGCCCTTCCGAACACGTCATACATATTCAGTCTTTTACTAAATGTACTCTCATGATCCCTATAGAAGCAGTAAGGGTATAGTTAGTTTTACTGTAAAAGAAAGTTATTTTCACATGACTATCATCTTAAATTAAATTAGGGCTCCACCACACTTTAGCTTTCTACAGATTTGTACCACAGAGGTGTACCAAGTCAGTGTAACATCCAGTATGCTAACATTTAAGAAAGAGGATATATGATGGAGAGGCAGAGAAAGCACTGATACTAATGTGGAGGGATAGGTATTGAAGGTAGGTAGTGAACGACCTAAAGATTTGTCGTACAACCACCAGCACCAACTCCCACTAAGAAAGCATTCTCAGTTGCAAGTACGTGAAATGATAAGAGCAAACATTGGGAGGAGCGTTGGTGATAGCTCACAGAATGCAAATAAATGATAGTAAGTCAGTAAGTAAAGGAATAATGATGCTAAGCTCAAAACTGTTAGCATTAATGTTTGCTAATGTACTAAAGTGACACACTTTAGTTGATCTTCATGGGAAAGTGCTGTCAGTTATTCCCCAGGCACCTGGCGTCTGTGCTGTTCACAATTCCATTGCTGAACTTCCTCTCTGCGCCGTCGATTAGAGCTTGGCATGCTCCTTTCATCCTTCAGTTTCTGTTCCGACGCAGCTGAAGAATTAGGGTAGAGCAAGTCTTACACCCTAGTTGCCTTCCTCAACGTCAACGTCGAATCTCTTTCACTCCTTCTGGATGTTTGCTGTTCAAAGTCTCCTCTCGACGATCTTCTGGAAGCCCAGTGGCACAGCTCTCTGCTTTAGCTTCTCTAGATCAAGTGGAACAGCCCTCTGTGGGTTCTCAACTGTGCTGAAGGTGATCTCTGCTCCTCACTGATCCTCTTGAAGCCTCTCTCCTGGCCTCAGGTTCCATCTTGTGCATGATCTCCTGCAGTCGCTCCTTCTCATGGTACCTCACGACACCTGCAAATTAAAACTGAAACTCCTGTTTTGCCACATGGTCCATGCCATGCCAACTTTACATTTGCAAACAACTGCATCTCATAAGAGTAATAAAGTATTCAGCATCACAGAGATGAGTATTATTGCAGTTTTCACAAATCATTGAATGGGAGCTTTTTTGATCAGTCCTGACTTCTGACGTTTGGTGGCGCTGTCACTTGGTGTTCGCTCTCTCTGTGGTAGAGTATCAATTCCTGTTCCTGCTTAAACACAGTGGTGTTTTTGAGTAGCTTATCTGCTTAGCAATTTAATTAAAAACTTTTAGAAACTTTTAGATCTTTTTTCATAGTATAATCTTAATGTGCTTCATCCGAAGCACACTGTCTGTGTACTCACTACCTAACTTATAGCCAAAGGATTCACTCACTGTGTTTTTACTGTTTCGCGAGCTTAGCTTAGCTCGTAGTCAACTCGCTAGCAGCATGGCCTCTTCACCTGTCCCTTTTGCACTTTCCTGCTCATTGTGTCAGATGTTTAGTTCCTCCTTGGCCTCCTTTAGCAGTAATGATACTTGTAACAAATGTAGTATATTTGGAGCTCTGGAGGCCAGGATTACTGAATTGGAGACTCGGCTTCGCACCCTTCATTCACCTGTAGCTAGCCAGGCCCCTGTAGCTGGTGCAGCCGAAGATAGCGTAGGCCCCGCTAGCTGTTCCCCGGCAG
>NW_024582940.1:53641-62140 GCF_018398535.1 Haplochromis burtoni
CAGCTGGTTGAGTACAGAAGAGAAATATAAACACTCTTAGTTGATTATTATATGAATAATAAAATCCTTAAAAGCAAAAATACTCTGACAGTGTGTTTCTCATTTTGTGATCCTGACTCAATTTTCCCACTTAAAGCAGTCATTTTCCTTTTTCCCAGGATTGCTAACCCAATTTTGATTTCCCACACTAAATAACAGCCATCCTCTGTGTTCTCACCTGCTCCTCTCACTCTGTTCTCCTCTCCGACTTTGCAGTCCAATGGCAGTTGGTTCACTTTAGCTCTGTCCTGTGTTTTCCACTGTTACCATTTTACTCCAAACGTGGCACATGTCACTCAGACAGTACCCTCAAAAGTCCTCTTCACACACAGTGAAGTTGCATCTTGCTGGAAACGCATCTCCATTCATTCAATCAAGATGATGGATCTTCTCTTTGTCTTTCTGATGCCGTTTGCCCATAGTGTTGCTGGACCTGTCTGCTCAGGACTCTGCTGTTGTCTCTTGACCTGCTGTCAACAGTTGATATTCATGCCTGTGCTTCTGGAACTGCACTCCTTGTCTTCAAGGATAGGTTAGCTTCCTTGGAGCTTGCTTTTTTAGGATGAGGAACACAGTGAAGCTGTAAACACAATTCAGCCAAAAACTCGGCCTGAGTGTTTCATAATGATGTTTAACCTATAATTTTCCTCCAACTGCTGCATGTGGAAAATTGATCCAGGTCTGCTCGTCACCTGCAAGTGACACACTGAGACATTTTCATCATTCTCATCACTACTGACACAACACACATCTCCCCTCTCTGGTTTTTGAACTCTCCTTTCTTAAAAACAGAAAGTGAGATTGTAGTTGTTTTAGGCTGAGAAACACCAAACACTCTTCATATTATTGTTACATCTTTCATCAACAACACAACTATTTTATTTCTTTTGTGTCCACTGGGGTAGTTGGTGACCTGCAAAATCATCACTGCCCCAGCTGGAGACTGCTTCACACACACACCGTGACGTCAGACACATTCACACTCACTGTTCGATCTGCTTTGTGCACAAATTCTTCAACAATTCACATACTACGTGCTGCCCGGTGAATACTTTTCAGTGTATTCCATCCCCTTTCAATGCAGTCTTACTCAGTTTATTCCCCATTACAAGACAACAATCAGCCACACACAAACCACATCTGGTCCACACTCACTCACACGCTCGTTCACACACAAAATAGGCCTATGATCTCCCTTAAAGCGGAGTCACCAACGAGAGCTCTATCCTCCTTACATATTGGTGGAGAAAACAAACACTCAACGCCCTCAGCGGCAGAGAAAAAACCGCCTTTCGGTAGCGAAACCATCCTTAATAATCCTTTAAAAAACTGGCGGAGAAACCAGGTAGCTTGCGTCTGCACGCACAGTCATGGTGATGCATAAGGCCTTTTCTACTTACTGTTCGTGTTGCTTCTCGTTCACAGGAAGAGTCTCTGGATTCCGTCAATCGCTATCCAACTCGAGGGGAGTTCAGATGCTGTATAACTGGCTTGGCCACAAAATTAAGTACCGGGGCTTTCATCAGGCGTCCCGGACGTCCTGGCTGCTAGGAGACTTCGGTGTCTCGTCTCCCCCTCCTCAGTGGACGCGATGTGTTGGGCTCTGGCTCGGAGGGACAAAATAAATGTTGGGTCTGCGCTTCCACAGGCCCTGCTGGTTTAGAAACTTATTCCCGTTAACAAAGCAAGGAAGCAAGACGAACAGCTTTAACCGGTTTTTACTTGCTAGCAAGGGAGGCTTGTCGGAACCAGGCTCTTGGAGCTCAACGCTCCTCACCTGTCTCCTAGCCAACTTCAAATAAACAGCCTTCCTTGAAGCCTTTTTATTGAATACAGTGAATACAAGCACCACCCTTTGTAAAAAAAAAAACAACCCCTATGGTCACACAGGGTTAAAAAACTGCGTGTGTGTGTGTGTGTGTGCATGTATGCATGTGCGAGAATGTGTGTGTGTATGCATGTGAGTGTGTGTGTTTGTGTTTGGGGGTGCGTTTGTGTGACCTCCTGCCCACAAAAGGGTCATCTCCCCCACCCTGTATATGGCTTAACTTCTCTAACGGTCTCACCAAACACGAACACAGGTGAGATCATAAAGGCGGGAAGTAAAACATCCTCACTAAATAAGAAAACAGAACCCTCACATAGCATGTGCCTATAATAAAACACTGCAGCCTCCCCCACCAACAGGGTGGGGAGGTCAACAGAAACAGAAGAATGTCTTTGATCCTATAGTTTGAACCAAGACTTACAAATTTAAGTAACACAATAACAACATTTAACAATTTGACTCCAACAATAAGACATATTTCAAATTATTAAAAAATGTATTTGATGTCTTCAGTTTGTATCTACAATGTAGAAAATAGTAAAAATAAAGAAGACACATTAAATGAGAAGGTGTGTCTAAAACTTTGACTGGTAGTGTATGACAGAAACAGAGAGAGACATAGAATTATGTCTCTCTCTGTTTCTGTCTGGAGAGTTTATTTTATACTTCCAGCAACAAGTTATGTGAATGCTGGGAGGTGTTCAAGGTTGGAGGCCCTGGTGGTTTGATCCTGGGTTGAGGCTGGCTGTTGACTGCACATTAGGACATGGAATGCAAGTAAAGATAGATACTGACTAAATATATCGATGCATGGCTTAATTGGTGGTTTGGTGTATACTTAGTTTTTCACCGGAGGGATGGCTCCAGTTATTGGGGGAATCACACTAGTCTCCCTGGGAAAAGACTGGGGAGTCTGTTCATTAGTCGAACCTGGATAGATTAAGTCTCTTGGCTGGCCAGGGTAGGCCTCACTGAAGGGGTGAAGGAGGCGGTTGTGGAGAGGGAGATCTGTGCTTCTTTAATTAGGCTCCTCCTCCTGTAACCCAGCCCTGAATCAGTGGCAAGAAATGGATGAATGGCTGATCATTTTAAAGACCAGAACAGAAAAAGGAATTAAGACAGTTTGGAACATTTCATAAATGTTTGTTGAATGGAAATGAAACTGAAGTGATGTGCGTTATTTGCTGATGCTGATTACATGTGACTGTTTCCATCACCGAACCACGAGAGCATCATAGACTCACCCTGCTGAAATGAGCCTACAGCAGCCACAAAAATAGCATAAAGCATAAATGAAAAGTTAATGCAGTACTTTTGTACATTAAAGCTGAATGTTAGCACTCGAATAGCTTGTTTGATTTAGAATAGACTGAGACTGTGTACTGAGACAGAATTACTACACTTGTGATATTGTCCAAGTGTTTATATAACTATCTGTATGTATAGTCAGTGTTTAATGGCAAGTTTAAAGAATCAAACTATAAGCAGGGTCCAGAGGTGGGAAATAATGAAGTACAAATACTTTATTACTGCACTTAGTAGATTTTTAGAGGGTAGAATTAATAAGTAGAATTTTCAGGTATCTGTACTTGAGGAGTTTTTTCTGACAACTTTTTACTTTTACTCCCTACATTTTTAAACAAATATCTATGCGTTCCTCCTCCTCCTTGTTACTTTCGGTTTAATGAATTTGAGGGGCGTTATTATTTCACGTCACTGCGAGCCTTCACACATCGAACTGATTTAAACCGAAACAGTAACACATGAAAGGCATATTAATCCACAGGAGAGACGAATCACCAAAAAGACATCCTTAAGTTGTGATTTTCATACAAGATGAGCAACCATAAAGGTGTAACATCTTGTGGCAGATAATTTTAAATGCAACCTTTCTATCAAGTTGACAAACATCACTGTTCGTGTGCAGTTTGTTGCACAGTGTGCTGCAGCTAAAGGTCCAGCTGCTGTATTTCACAGGGAGAGAAAAGAAAGAGAGCTAACATCACTCTGAGATGGAAAGAGATAAGAAAGACAAGACAGGAAAGGAAGAAGAGAGCTTAGATTTAAAGGGAAGGACTGCTCAGTGGGATTTGACTAACTGTGACTAACTGACTAACTGTGTTATTTAGTTATCAGCTGATGTAGATCAGCTGATCACAGCCTGTAAATTAAGAAAATCTATAGGAGCTCTCATTAGAAGTGATTGTGCATTATGATTCTTTTCTGCACGCTGAGCCACTTCATCTGATTTAAGGCGTCCTACAAGTGCTGAATAGCACTTTAACCTCTTGTGTACTCATTTTCTGTTTTAAGGCAAAGTCCCCCTCTACAGCAACAGAAAATAGAGATTTTTTAATTTTCCTTCTTTTTTCTCCTTGCTTACCTGATTTAAGCTGAGAGTATCTGTTAGAATTAAAATTTAGACTAAAATAATTTTTGCATTCCCATCTGATAGGTGTGTGTGTGTGATCTGTGTAAGGTCAAGATGTGACCCTGTGAAGAGTCTAGCGGGTCCATCTGAACAAAAGGCTCTTATACTTAAACAGATATACGTGTGTTTGCTATGCCATTTATCAACAAGAGAAGATACGGATCTATGCCAGAACACTCTGTAGAGGAGTGAACGCACTCCCCTCTTCATGCTGCACAGAGTTGTTACAGACCTCCTAGGATGAGACATTCTTTCAATCTAAAAATGATTATACACCTCTAAGCATATATGGTTAAATATTTCTAAGCATAAATGACAATGAACAATACAAAACCTAACACCATCTACTAATATTAATTTATTTTTACATTAATATATGAAGGTTCCGTTTGCTTTCCATAAAAATAGGAGGTTGAAACATCCCCCAAAGAGCTGTTTCTTACTTTCTTACTTTGAGTATTTCTTTGAATTTCACAGCAGGTACCTTTTCACTTTTACTTAATGATAAAGAAGTTGAATCAGTACTTCAACTTTTACTTGAATATTTTTAGCATTAGTATCTGTACTTCAAACTGAATGTCTGAAAAGCAGTCTCTTAGAACTAACAGGGCATGCCTCACAGAAACATGCAGATGTTCAAATAGACTATTGTGTAGTGAATCGTTCCACAATATGCCAGCTACCTTCTCTTCAAAAAACTCATTTGAGAGGACTGTTGAAGGTGGTTAAGACGACAGAAATGACTCTGACCTCTTAACACTCGATTAGACTGTGTGGGAATGAGAAAAGACATCAGCAATCAGTGATCTGTCAATATAGGAAGTGTTCTATGGTTATTTCCAACAATTCCAACAACTGAAGTACTGAATCTGTTTACTTTTGCTACCTCTGGCAGGTCTATGTGTTTTTGTGCTGGTATTTAAAGGTAAAAAAAAAATCAAATAAAGTTTCCTCCAGTTTGGTAAATTAATTGTATTGTCTTCTAGATGAACAGCTAGCCTTGCCATAATAATGCTTACTATCACTCTTTATCTTCTCTCTGCAAAACACTCAGTAGCATCCTCAGAATTAAAGCTTAAGGGATGTTCTGTTGCCGTTTTTCTAGGGCCCCACAGGATGGTGTCTAGTAACTTAGATGAAAATTAGAGCTGCTTTTCAGACTGGAAAAATGTTTGGCTGTTACTTTATTGTACTTGTGTGTCTGCTAATGTAGCCAATATTAAAGGAATTTAGCTGATTCAATGATCCCCTCTCATGTGCCACTCACTCCCCATAGCTTAAAACAAACAGCAACAAATTTGACGCTACTAATTAACCCAGCAGGTCAGATAAAAAACTGCCAGTACAAACATAAAAACTGAGATACCACCTGCTGTTTAACAGAAAATACAGTCGCAGACATCCAGGTTCCCTCGCAGTGTATTAACTTTCATCAGTCAACCATAGAAGAGGTTAATGCTACCAAACAATGGTCTGAATCTAACAAGCTCTTAGTCAGAAGACTCAGCCTTACAGAGCAGATATGGGCTGAAGGTTTTCCAAAATATTGTTATGACCATTTCTCAAATGTTGTTTTTTTCCTGAACAGCGCACTTTGTTATGGCAACTGTCTTAGCTCTGCATGTTATGGTAATTCAACGGTGCAGGGGCCCAGCTGCAATTGGTGCCCGGATGTACGGCTCCTGCATGACTGGTTCCAGCCTGAGGACATGCCTTATATATAAAGCTTGGAAGGCTGCCTGCCAGAGAGGTTCATGTGCTTCCTGTAACGCCTGATCACCCAAGCCTGGAGTAGGTAGGGGGGAGCTGCCATTACCTTTAACACATCCTTTTCCCCTTTTTTTTGATTAGGACAAGGAGGTCAGACTCTGTCTTTGTTTTGGTTCTTTTCTCCATGAGGTCATTCGTATGGGCATCGGAGCTTAGCTTTGTTTTGTTTATTATTTTGGCCTCGGCTCACCCTGAAGTGTTAACACTCCTGTCCTGTTGATTTTTCCTCACTGCTTTATAATAAACCACATGTAATGACCAGTGATTGTTTCCTGTGGCTGCTTGGGTCTTGGGGGGAGCAAGTGCGTCATCCATGCTATGACCTGGCCCGTAGATGGGTTATAACAACATATTTAGCCCACAGCTTCCATGACATTATTACAAACTGTAAAGAGTTGCTTCCCAATTTTCATTTAACTCATATAGATATCATATTAAACATGAACGCCTTCAGTGTTAAAGCCAGTAAGAATCCTTTTTTTTAAATTAATATTTAAATGAATAAAACTGATGCTAAAAGTCTATGTTGCACTGAGTTTGATGACGACCACAAGCATGATCCTATCATTTTGTCATTTTTTATTCAGACCACGAGATGGCAGCATTGAGTTTTCCTTACTCAGTAGTTGCTGCACAACTGCTGGGAACAGTGCATCACAATAAAAGCCACTGGTGCTCTGTGACAATTCAATTTGTTTCAGCATAAACGTATGATATATAAATAAATATATAATACATTTTTGTTTAGCTCTGGCAAGTACTTCTTAACATCAGTAAATAGTAGTGTTAGGCTGATAGGTGTACGCAATATTGAATGCAAATCAACTAATGTAATATTTGACCTTCAAGTATTAGAGCTAAATGACAGCATTTAGTTGTTTTTATTTTTGACTCCTTAGCTATTCATTTGACAGTGAAAACTGTCTTTCTTTTGGAAAGCCAGTCATCTCTGTTGGCCACAGTTTTGTTTGAGTAAGAGTTGTGATATTGAAGTATCTGGAAGTATTTTAGGCTTTGAGTTGTTCAGCCTTTGTTTTCTTGAGCGACAGTGTGTTGCTAAGCACCCTAAGCTGGGGCAGTTAGTTGTGATTTGGAACCTTTAAGTTATCGAACTCAGGAAATGTAGGGGCCCCACTGAGGGCTGACCAGACATGGAGGAGGTAAACACTGGTCGTGAAAACAAAGAATATTGTAATATGATCAGTTTTTATAGAACGTTTTTCTTTTTGCAGTACTGTATACTTACATTTTGTGAATCATGGGATTTCTTCAGAATGAAAAACAGTCTTGTAAAAAACAAAAAAGTTAGACAGTGGTGAGATAAATGCAGCCTCAACAGAACAACATATTACATATTACATACATATTAATTTTTTAACAAAAACTAAGTTATACAACTGCCAATGAAGGGGACAGTCCAGGAAATATAGCCCATGGTCAGAGAATGCAATGCAAAAAACAAAACAAAAAACCTACAGTCCTTGCCAAGTGTTAAAGTTCATGACAATATAATTAGAAAAAGACTAATTGACCTTTAAGTATTAGACTTAAATGATAGCTTGTTTGGAAGGATTTCCAATGAAGAGCTTATTTTCTCTTAGAAACACATGGCAGCACAGTTTAGCTTTGCAAAGATGCATCTAAACAAAGTACAAGACTTTTGGCCAAGCCCTCTAGACAGAAAAAACCAAAGCTGACATTGTGGCCTTGACACACAGCACTATATTTGGAGGAAAATAAACACCAGGAATTTCGGATTTGACTTCTTTTATAGCCAGAGGATCTGAACATTTTGCAGCCATTGAGTCAACTGAGTGAACTCCTCTGCATATCAAAGTACTCTGGAGTCAAATATCGAGATAGCTGGAGTTTGGCCAAAACTGGGTTATAGAAGTGGAAAATGATCCCTGGCACACCAGCAAATCTACAACAGAATGGCTGAAAAAGAAAAGAAAGTGTCAAGATAGTCCAGTCAAAGACCAGACCTCAACCCAATCGAAATACTATGGTGAGAGAGCTGTTCATCGAGCTGTTCGAACCTATTCAAACCTCACTGTAAAGAAGAGTGGATCAACTGGTACAACGTAAAGAAATTTCACAAATTTCACCACAGAGACTAATAAAGTCAAAGAGAAAATGATTACTTCAAGTTATTGAAGTTACACTACTGAAAAACCAAGGCATTTCAGTTAAACAGGAAGGCGTTTCAGTTGAACAGGAAGGCGTTTCAGTTGAACAGGAAGGCATTTCAGTTGAATAGGAAGGCATTTCAGTTAAACAGGAAGGCGTTTCAGTTAAACAGGAAGGCGTTTCAGTTGAACAGGAAGGTGTTTCAGTTGAACAGGAAGGCATTTCAGTTAAACAGGAAGGCATTTCAGTTGAACAGGAAGGCGTTTCAGTTGAACAGGAAGGCGTTTCAGTTAAACAGGAA
>NW_024582940.1:62160-66043 GCF_018398535.1 Haplochromis burtoni
AAACAGGAAGGCGTTTCAGTTAAACAGGAAGGCGTTTCAGTTGAACAGGAAGGTGTTTCAGTTGAACAGGAAGGTGTTTCAGTTAAACAGGAAGGTGTTTCAGTTAAACAGGAAGGTGTTTCAGTTAAACAGGGAGGTGTTTCAGTTGAACAGGAAGGTGTTTCAGTTAAACAGGAAGGCATTTCAGTTAAACAGGAAGGCATTTCAGTTGAACAGGAAGTTAATTCTTGACAAGGAAACTGAAGGAAAAAGTGGTAGATTTCAAACAAACCACTACACAGATGTCTACTCAGCAACCTGCTAGTAGCCTAAGTGAAACAGCTGCATTACTTAACAATATGTTAGCCTCAGCATAAGTCGAAATTTAGAATAGCAGGAGACGGGCATTATCCTGTTGTTGTTGTTTTTTTTTTTGGCATATGTGCTTTATGTCTTTTTTAGCAAAGAAAAAAATATCTTAAAATCATCAATAAAACCAGGGAGAGAAGGCTCAGAGTTCCTCCATTTAGCACAATGGATATGATATTTACTCAAAAGTATGATAATGTTAATAATGTCTGAGACACCCAATGCTAGATGATCCATATAAAAAAAATATATGATGTAATTCAAATAGTGGCACATCATTAATATTTAGGGAAATCCAATTTTTTAAGTTGCACCAAATGCATTGTGTGATAGGGCATAGAAAAAAAAAGATGTTCTAGGGTTTCATTTTCATCAGTACAAAAAGAACACCGATCCACCTCAAAGCCAAATCTCTTTTTTTTTAGAAATTCTAATTTTTATTTTTTCTATTTTTTAGATATTATCAGCCCTATATATTTAACTTTAGATTCAACTCTAACCAAAGCTATTGAGGAGTCAGAGCTTGTATGAATCGGGAGAAGTTCACATTTTTGATATTGAGAGATAAATGAGAAGCTTTAGAGAAAATTTAGTTTTCTCTGCCACGTATTTATCTTTTAAAAAATAGATGTATCATCTGTGAATTGACTTATTTTGAAGTCCATCCATCCATCCATCCATCCATCCATCCATCCATCCATCCATTCGCTTCCGCTTATCCTTCTTTTTTCAGGGTCGCGGGGGGCACTGGAGCCTATCCCAGCTGTCATAGGGCGAGAGGCAGGGTACACCCTGGACAGGTCGCCAGTCTGTCGCAGGGCCAACACACAGGGACAGACAACCATTCGCACTCACATTCACTCGCACATTCACACCTAGTGGCAATTTGGATTAATCAATTAGCCTATCCCCACATTATTTTGAAGTCTTTATTAAAAATTGATATTCCTTGTATGTCGTTAGAATTTTTGATTAGCAGTGTTAACAACTGAGTTGCCAATATAAAAAGCTTAGGGGAAACAGGACATACTTTCCGAATTCCCTGTTGCACCTTGAATCAATTCCTTGATTCAAGGAAGCTAAAATATTGTTAAGTAATGCAGCTGTTTCACTTAGGCTACAAGCACAGCCGTCCCCAACCCCCAGGTGAGTCTGTGGTACCGGGTCGCAAGAGTTGAGGCTTGAGTTTGAAATTCATGGATTTCAGGGTATTTATCTTTTCTTTTCTTTTTATATCGTTTACGTGGCGTAAAAAAGGTTGGTGACCGCTGTACTAGCAGGTTGCTGAGTAGACATCCTTGTAGTGTTTTGAAATATACCACTTTTTCCATCAGTTTCCTTGTCAGGAAACGCCTTCCTGTTCAGCGGAAATGCCTCTGGTTTCAGTGGAGTGCGTGAGTGCATTTCAGTAGTGTGTGTGAGAGCGTTTCAGTAGTGTGTGTGAGAGCGTTTCAATATTAATGTCCCTTACGGCACTTCATACTCACGTGCTCGTGCATATAGACACAGAGTTTGCAGCACACCATGGGGGGGTTTATGATGGGGTCACTTCTATAAAGCTGGCTGTAACTAACAAAGAGGTGAAGATTTTGCAGAGGGGCACCGGCCTGGCAAGTCTTCCCTTCTAGAAGAATGCATGCTTAAATGAGGATAAATAAAGATGAGTAAAGATGAATAAAGATGAATAAAGTTTTTGTGAAAATGACCACTGTCTCTGGATGCTCGAGGAATAAAAAAGAACCGGGGTAAAACTGATTTTCCAACAAAACACACACGGGCTCGGGATTGCTGTGACTGCTGTTTTATTTACAGTGATATTTACAAGGTACGGGGCTATGTACAGTGATTGGGTAAACGTGCGAGGAGACGGAGCTTAGGGGATGGAACAGAGCCGAGATATGCGGGGGGATAGGTGGGCCCCGGTGCGACCTGAGGATGAGGGACAAACAGAGTTAGGGGATAGCGCCTAAAGTTGAGAGTTACATTTAGGTAAACGGGGAGAGTTGAAAAGCTTACTTGAAACACAGAAAATACAGGTGTGGGCAGTGTTACAGGCAGGCGCGAGGTAAATCTCTGTCACCGATCCGAAAAGACCAAGTCCAAACAAACAGGCAGGCGAGCAGGCGGTGAGACAGGCTAATGCAAAGGAAAAGCAGGCAGGGAGACGGATCTTGATCATAAAGCTCAGTAGCATTAATCTGGAGACTTGTTCTACAAATCATGTTACCACTTGTGGAAGCGACAATACTCTGACACCAGACGTCCGTCGCACAAATGCTTTAAATGCTCCCTCTGATGATGTCTGATGCACCGCAGGTGTGCCGGAACGCCATCAACCACTGCCCCGCCTACCTGTGCCGAAAAGGGGACACAAAACCCAAGAGCACAACACACGTGCCCACCAGCTCCTAATAGTATCACTCTCCAATGAGGGCTACCAAAAGGAGCGTCTCAACAGGGAAACCGTATGACACACGCCAGGGTGACAGGCGAAGCAAGACGTGTGCACCCAGTGCAGGACGTGTGCGCACATGGCAGACGGGGTAAACAGCCTGCCAGGTGGACCGGAACCAGGGTCTGGTTCATTCCATTATGCACGGCACACCAGGCTCTCGATTTCAAATAGACTATTGACTATCAATTATGATTCAATGCAGAGAGGTCTATTAACCAGAGTTGGGACTAACGCGTTATTAGGTAATGCGTTACAGTAACTACGTTATTATTGTGGTAATGAGCACGGTAACTAGTTATTATGCCAAAAACAGGAACGCGTTAATCGTTACTGGGATTTAGATAGGCTCCTTATTCATTACTTGGTGTGGTGGCTATCGCGGAGCTTTCACAGATTCAGTAACATTAGCAGGCAGTTTCATCCAAAGGCTTTATGATTTTTCCTATAATGGCGGGTCGGTCAGTCAAAACGCCCGGGCCGTTTTTTATTTTCCCAGTCCAGCCCTGTATGTAGCTCATCTGCAGTCTGGTGTTACCTACATCTTCCTATTCAAAAGGCAGAATTTCAGAGTTCTGAGTACAATCGAAAGCACCACGACTGCAGTTTTTGTGTTGGATGTAATAAGCGCACATGACGCTGTGACGTAGGTAGGCTAGAATCATGGCGGTGGTCAACGACGGTCCAGGCGTGGGATTTCTCTCGTGGAAATGTGCACATTATCTTTTCCTTTCTATTGGTAGGTGGCACAGTGCACTTGTGGCAAGTAAGCAAGCTAGAAGACTGGCAAAGTTATGGAAGCAACACATTAACAAGAGAATTCAGAGTAAAAGCAAAGTTACTTTCCCCTAGTAACCAGTTACTTTGAAAGTAACGAGTAAATTGAAGTAACAGAGTTACTTTTGATAGAAGTAACTAGTAATGTAACTAAGTTACTATTTTAAAGTAACTTACCCAACACTACTATTAACACATAGTGAATGAGAAAGGTGACTGGAAAGGAAAAACTAAGTGCATCATGGGAATCCCCCGGCAGCCTACGTCTATTGCAGCATAACTAAGGGAGGATTCAGGGTCACCTGG
>NW_024582940.1:88712-105049 GCF_018398535.1 Haplochromis burtoni
AAAAAAAAAAAAAAAAACTTTGATTTTTCTTTACCTCATCTCATCCCCCCATTCCCTAGTTCCACCCGTTTACTGCCTCTCAACTTTTCCCTCGACCTCCCTTCCCCTCTCTCTACCATGCATATTATTTTTAGGTTTGGACATGTTAATAGTTACTTTTTTAATGTTATTGTTGTCATTGACTGTTCTGACTGATTTTCTGTAGCGTTTGCCGCCCTGGGCAGTGGGTGGACACCGGACAGGGAAGACAGTTCAGCTGTGTAAATATAGAGTCTGTTTGTACCACTGTGTTGTCATGTTGATGTGATCATCCTGTGTTCCTTTTTCAGGACATTGATGATGAGGAACATTTGTACAATGATGTGCCAGTGGGGATCCTCTGCCCCGAACAAGAAAACATTTCTTCATGATCGAAAATAAATGAGGCGTCTCTGCTTCGTTATTTGATTCGAGCTGTTGAAAAGATGTGGGAATTTGTTTTTTGCGTGAAGTGGATCTGAGGTGGTTATCACCAGCTTTCACGTAAATTTTAAGCACAATATGGAGCCACCAAAAAAGTAAAAAATATCAGCAGTTGGGGAGCATTTTCACATGCTATTGTTCAATAATATCACAAGTCTTAAATCAATCTGAGAGAAAACGGTTAATTAGGTGTGTGTGTGTGTGTGTGTGTGTGTGTGTGTGTGTGTGTGTGTGTGTGTGTGTGTGTGTGTGTGTGTATTTACATTACACAGGACCTCATATGTATATTCTGCAACTGATATTTCATTAACTTTACATATCCATTGGGCATGCAGCCCACATGTATTATCAGAGCAGGGCTGCTCTACATCAGACCAGCAGATGTCAGTACTTCCTAATGAGCTGTTAAACGGGGCTGCGTGTAATCTGCCTCTTGGAGAAGCAATTGGACAGAAAGATTCGACACATTCACAGAGCTTCATCACATCATCACTATTTAATACTAAATATGCAGAAAACAGGTAAAGTGAACTAGGCAGACTTTTGGAAGCACTACTACAGGAAGATTCTAAGCAGACAAGACACAAACCTAGAAGGAGCTTGCAGCACTGAACAGAAGGAGACATAGACATTATATACACAAGAGGGAATCAGGGCAGAGAGGAAACACCAGGAAACACGGCTGGACATAATCTAACTGACGAGACAGGGAAGCAAAACTGAGCATGATGCACATAGGATGAGAGACGGTCAGAACAAAACAAGAAAGATGAAAAACTTTCTCTGTATGTAGACCGACTACATACAGAGAATGGCGGAGGTAGCGAGGGACACCGAGAGAGGGAGAGAACAGAGGAACCAAATAGACACACAGAGACATGACTGGGAAACAGAAAGGCAAATAAGCATGGAGATGGAGGAACTGAGTCCAGACAGAAAACAAGGAGCAGAATAATCCAGAGGAAACCATTTATAGGTCAGTGGCAGAGACAGAGCCGTTCTGAAGGGCATCTTAGCAGTGGCCAACGCCGGTGGTGACAGAGATGGAGACCCTCAGACAGGTTGGGCGCAGTCTCAGGCTGCAGTTCAAGACCGGGTGCTAGACGAGGCAGTGGAGCAGTGACCTCTGGCAAAAGGTAAATGAAACTATAAAACCAAGAATCAACATAGAATTTTCAAACAGTATAAAGTCCAGAAATGTAAAACTCCTGGGTCAACAACCCAGGACCATGACAGATCTTAAACAGCTAACTGAAACATAGCAAAGTCTACTCTTTAAATGAAAGTCAATTAAGAACCTGCCCTGTTGTACAAACTGAATCATGAAGCCTTTGAAATAAAATGTCACAAACAACATTTTATTTTATTTGTGTTGTATCAAAAACAGCAATAAGATGAAAGTTAACTGATGACTTCTGTAAGAACTAATTCTGTGCTGTGATTGGATCTGGACCCTGATTTGTACTTGTGAAAACTGTAAGTTGAGAAGTATTCATTCAGTTACTTGTAAAGATTATTTTTCAAATATGTTCCCGAGGAATAAAAGATCACAAATAGGTCTGAAATTATTAATTTATACTGTATCTGTCGTGGTCTCTGAGAGTGTCTGGGAGGTTTTGTTGTTGTACCTAGAGTATTTAAAAGTAGAATGGGCGGGAGAGCCTTCATTTTTCAGGCCCCTCTTATATGGAACCAGCTTGGATTCGGGAGACAGACACTATCTCTACTTTCAAGATTAGGCTTAAAACTTTCCTTTTTGCTAAAGCATATAGTTAGGGCTGGACCAGGTGACCCTGAATCTGTCAGGGCTCTGTGTGCGGGCAGGCGGAGAGGAGGATCCAAGCCCAGGACTCGAACACAGAATTGTAAATCAAAACCTCAGCTTTATTGCTGACATGAAAACCAAACATGAAGTGCCGTGAATACAGAACCCAAAAAACACACAGGCATAATCTGAGGGTACGACGCGACACTGGGTTGAGGACAACACAGGACTAATATACACAGGGTGGTAATCAGGGAATGGGTAACAGAAGGGAGACACAGCTAGGGGAGATCAGGGCTAACGAGACGGGGGAGCTAAGCTGCACACACTAACATAAGACAAAGACTTTCACAATAAGACAGGAAACAAGAAACCACTAAACAAAGATGCAGACACGACACAGAGACAGACTAGACACTGAACAGAAACTGCAATACACATGAGAACCCAAAACCTAAGAACTGATACCTCACCAAGAATAACTGAAACAGATCTATAATGATAATAATAATAATAAACAAAGCACCAGAACATCAGAAAATAATCCATAATGCAAAAATAGACCAAAATATAAGAAACTCAAAATGCTGGGTCAACACTGACCCAGAACAGTGACAGAATCCTCCCTTAGTTATGCTGCAATAGGATGAAAAGGTTTATCCATGTAACAATCTGCTAGAGGATGTGGGGAGCCACCCAGAGCATGAAGCAGACACGGAGGAGACCCAGGCCGAGACATTCACAGCCCCCCTAGAGTGCGAAAGCCCAAGGAGGACCACCAGAGAGGCAACCACGACACCTTCCCGGAAAGACCTGAGGAAACCCCCAGACGTGGGGTCACCCAGCAACCACAGTGCAGAAGCCACAGGGGGCTGCGGTGATGAGCATGATTGACATTTCTTTACTTTGACTCTGCCATTACCATCTCTGCTCTTGTGAAAATAATGTTTGTTTTCAGTTGCTTCTTAGTTAAGTCTTCTACTCCATTTGCCGTGAGGAGGAAATAAATGAGGATCCACGCGCAGGCACTCGCTGAGATGCAAAGGTGGTTTATTGCAAAATAAAACACAAGGTGAAAACAGCAAACGGAACTTAACACAATCTAAACTGGGAACAACTAAACCACTAAACATGAACACGGACATGATGAAGGGTGAGCTGAGTCATAGACAGCAGGGAGAACACATGGATGAAACACGGTAGATTCACAGACAGACCAGCAACTAGTACACAGGTACACACGATTTAAATATACAAAGAACACAGGGAGATTACAAACAGGTGGGGAACACAGCTGGGAGTAATAGACAAGACGAGACAGGGGAAGCAAAACAGAATACCCTGACATCAGACGTGACCCTTCAAAGTAAAACAGGAAACAAAAGACAATTCACAAGACACAGACAAGGCACTGAACTAAATCTACACTAAACATGAGACACAAAACCTAAGAACTAATCTCTTAACAAGAATAACTGAAACATAGATTAATAATAATAATCAACAACACACAACAAGAGAATCAGAAAATAATCCATAATTCAAAAATAAACCAAAACATAAGAAACTCAAAATGCTGGGTCAAAATGACCCAGAACCGTGACAGTCTAGCAGTTTTAAATTTCCCTCAATGTCACCTGCTCTCGCCATTGGAAGACAATTGACTAGGGTTGCCAGTGTCTCTAGCATCACATATCTCAAAACAGAATTACCATTTACAAGCTTTTTTTTTTCTCCTCCGGGCGAGTGTCTTGCTGAATAGGGAAAAATGATTAGACACATGAACGGGTTTGTTGGTGTACTGGCTGCTTCTGTTTAGGACTACGCTTCCTCCTCATCATCACCCAGTCATCCCGGCTGCTCAGGACAAGCTGCTGGGGAGAGTTAACAGGGCCAATGTTACCTTCGACTACACTGGCTACAGGGGCACGGCTAGGTAAGGATGCAAAGCCGGGTCTCCAGTTCAGTGATCCTGGCCTAAATAGCTGCAAACATGCTACATTTATTACAAGTAGTGTTATTGCTAAAGAAGGCTGAAGAGTAACTAAACATCTGAGTGGGGAAAAACAATTAGACACATGAACATATTACAATATGAAATATTACAATATGAAATAACACATTGTTTATATGTTTTAAATGAAGCTGGCTATACAGACACTACACAAATACTCCACTGTGTGTTGTAATATACATGCATTTTTTTCTGAATAAAACAGTGATGTTTACAGCGGGAAGAAATGGTAAAAACAGCACTTTCTAAGGACAGCACTAGCAAACACTCTCCGTTGCAAGGGAAAAAAGAAAATGAAAAAACACCCCTTCCCTATTTGTGTTAAATTGTGCCATGTCAACCAATCAAAAAATTATATTGCAACATGTGGCATTTGGTAGTTTGGGAAGGGGGGGAAGTTTTAGGAGTGACGCAAGTGAGAGAAGGTGGGCGAGCGAAAGAAAGAGAGAGAGCAAGTTTTCACATGTGAGAGATTACTGATGTTTAGTGTGTTTGGAGGCTATAGTTAGTGTGTAGTGTAGTCATTGTTTTGTGTGTTAGTAATACTAGTAAATGTCATAGTTGCGCCAAAAAAACAACATGTCATAATGAAAAAATAACTGCAATTGAGGTTGTGATGACAATAATGATACCAAACAAGGCGAGATAAACAGTTTTTAAAGGTGAAATATAGAGATCAAATCAAAAGTGTCAAAAACAGACGATTATACCTTAGACCCCAGAGGGTAATGCATTCGACAGAGATTCAATAGACACTACTCAAGAAAAAAAAAACCCAAAAAACCCAGATACTGTCATGAACTGAAGGTTCACCCAAGGAATGGACCCAAATGCAGACACCAACACACGTAAAATAACTATTTATAAGAAAGTTTATTTTGGTGACAGAAAATGCTTAGCAGGTTGAGATACAGGATAGCAAGGGCCACAGGGAATTGACGACTGGAGCAGGGAAGGATTACCCTAGCAAACTGGGTCACCGAAGTGGTCACGGCGAGAGAGGAGTGGGAGGGATTTTGTAACATACGGAGAGGGAGTTATTGCATGGGTAAAAGGCAACCTGAGAGACGTTTGCTGGTGAGTGATTTTCTTACTTTGCAGGTCTGGGTTTGCAAGCTCTGAGGAGGGGAGGTCTGTGGGAATTTCCAGAGAGTCTAAAAGCTCTCCTGCTGATTGCTTGCAGATGAAGTGCAGGTGATGTGCTGGAGGTTCCACCCAAAAAGGCGAGGGCCAGCTGCCACTGGTGGAAAATTCAATTCAATTCAACTTTATTTATATAGCGCCAAATCACAACAAAAGTCGCCTCAAGGCGCTTCATAGGTACAGAGAAAAACCCAACAATCATATGACCCCCTATGAACAAGCACTTTGGTGACAGTGGGAAGGAAAAATTCCATTTTAACAGGAAGAAACCTCCGGCAGAACCAGGCTCAGGGAGGGGCGGGGCCATCTGCTGTGATTGGTTTAGGTGAGAGAAGGAAGACAGGATGAAAGACATGCTGTGGAAGAGAGACAGAGATTAATAACAGATATGATTAAATGCAGAGAGGTCTATTAACACATAGTGAGCGAGAAAGGTGACTGGAAAGGAAAAACTCAATGCATCATGGGAATCCTCTTGTTGTTTGTTTTCTTTTTTTTTCTTTTAACAGGTGATCCAACGGATTGTCCCAGTGTCTTCTCTTACTGTCCCCCCTTCCCCTTTCTTTTTCTTTCTCCCTTTCTGTCTAATTGTCTGTCCAATTTGTAATAACTTAAAATAAAACAAATAAATAAGCAATACGAGCTGTGGGTAGTGACCGAAAGCACAAGATTGCGGATACAAGCGGCAGAAATTAGCTTCCTCTAAAAGGCGGCTGGCCTCTCCCTATAGAGACAGGGTAAGACAATGAGGACCTAATGCACTTACGCATCAGGAGCTGACATGCTAGAGAAGCAGTCTAGCTACCCTACAAAATATACACAAGTAATTATTAGTTAAGTTGCTGTAAAACTTGCATGCTATAACTACTCCAGTCACTTCTACTTAGGCTCAGGGCTCGTGTGATGGTGTGACGTTAAAATGATTATTAATGTCACACCAACGACCTCCTTAACTTAAAAGCATACTGCTTTCCAGGGATACTGATTGGCTGTTTAAGCAGGTGTTATCTGCATTCATTCACTGATCCCTCTTAGATGACACAGAGTCTGCTCTGCAATCGCTGCGTTGGAGCTTGGCACACTCTTGTTGGAGGAGGGCGCTCTTTTTACCCCTCACTCTCTCGTTCCAACGCAGCTTTATGGTTATTGCTGTGGTTCTGGAATCTTCTCATGATGACTAGTAGGGCTCCAAACCACACGGCCTTTGACCTCAACCACTGCCTAGGCTGTCAGCTATGCCAGGAATGATCCCTACTTCTTGCTGGGTCTCTGAAGACTTCTGATCAGCACCCAGTCTCAATCTCAGTCTGGAGATTCCACCCTTGGGATGATTTCTTCCAGCAATACTCTGGCTGCTGCACCTGTATCTCCTTACTAGAAGGAAAAACTTCTAACTATTTGGAAAACATGTCAACCATCATCAAACCACATTTTCCTTTCAGTTCACTGAAGTTTACTTATAGGTCATCAGAACCTTATCTGAACATGGATTTACTCCCTGTAGAGGTTTAATACCTGTACATGAACTGTTAATCCCACAAATCACAGTAATAAGCCATGGAAAAAATCATCATGAAAAAACTCATGGAAAACATAGAAAGCATTGTTTCATGTTAAACCTGGAATCCCTCCTTTTGACACATGGTCTCGTCCATGAGTCAACTCAGAACTGGGAGAATAACAAAAGAAAAGGGTAGTTAGATCATTTCTCAGACAACATCAGGGCTTCTCCTCTGGAGTAATTTTGCTGTGTTAGAGAATAAAATCAGCATTAATGTCATGTTAAGTGGGTCTAACTCTTGGCTCTGCCTGGAGCCTGCATCCACACCACAATTACCTAGAAACCAAAATCAGTGAATAAATACACACTTCACATTTGCAAACAACTGTAGGGTCATAGGAGTAATAAGGTGTCAAAAGAAAATTGTACATAGTGTGATCAGCTACATGAAATGTGTCTTTTTATGGATCACTAAGCAATCCACATGTCTACGTGACTTTTCAAATAAACTCTTGTGTGATAAACTTATTTAGCAACTAACAGCTTCCTGTTTTCTAAGAACATACAGATTTAGAAAAGGGGAACCTCAGCTCTAAGTTCTTGGAATAACTTTGTTACCTTTGTACACACACAAGCTTGTATAAATAAAGAACGCAGACAGTGACAGAGCACGAGTCCGTGAGTGTCTCCTGCAAGTATGAGCGCTCTGTGACCATCCTCGCGAAGAAGACAACTGCAGTGTTTGTGTTTTCTAACTCAGGTGTCTCAGCTGAAGAATTGTGGGGAAATTCTTAGAAATCCCCTGTCATAAGGCATCCAACACCACAGACACAAGTGTGCCATGCACAGTTTATTTCTCCGAATCATGGATCATCCCATGTGTTTAATCAAAACTACTGTAACCAGTGACTTTTCTTAGGTAATGTCACTCACTTGTTTTCACACTATGAGGTCAACAGTGATGTGATAATGAGCCCAACACTAAGTTATTCTGTGTTCACTGCACATCCTGCTTCATCTTCACTCATGTCTGTATGTCTCTGTGCCGAATCCTCCGCAAAGACCCTCAGAGAAAAAAAAAACATTAGCAGTGGAATGTCTGGAAGTCAGGTCTGGATAAACAGATTCCAGAGGTGCTTCTGTAAATCATGTGGTCAACCCTCCTCTGTAAAAGGAGTGATACTGATTTTAACACAGTATGTGTTTCACATTGAATACACATTTCCCCACAGTAACATTTAACATTTTCCCAACAACACAGTGTGTTACTATAACCAACAAGCAGCCAGTAAAACACAGTTTCCTTCACACAAAATCAGTAACACAGAAAAGTAGCAGCTAAAGGGTCAAGTCTGCAAGGCCCGCCCAGACTCATGTGAACCTGCAGTCGTCTCCCCTCCTCTGATCTCTGACATCCTCCTGCTCCTGCAAAAACAAGCAAACAAAAAACACATACATCAACTCAAATACAAAACTCCCCCCAAATCAAAAACAGCTCTCCATTGCAGATTCTTTTTCCATTTCTTTCCTCATAGTTCGTTAATTTCCTGCATGTGTGAGTCCCTGAAGGCTTCTCGCGGTTCCCCCTTTTGTGAAAACAAAAGAACGGTGTGACTGGGGCATTTTCCCCCCAGGATGGCCAGTCACCGCGTACCTACGATTCAGTGAAACTCACCTGAGGAATCCTGTTTGTTGTGCCAAATTGTTGTGTAAATTTTAACAATAACCCAGTGAGCTTGATTTGAAGTGGGTTTAATAAACACATTGCAACGTGGAGAGAGCATCCCACTGAAACACCAGGATTATCTCTGAATTGTGGCCACTGCCCTTACATCTTATTTACAGAGACACAGAGAAAGAACATTCCCTCTCATTGGGGGGGCGCTATACCTCCTCCCTCACAGAGAAAATTATGACCTTGTTTTCTGCTTGGCCATCACCTAAGGATTTACATCCCTGATAAGCAGAAGGAGTCCCACTATCTGTTTAACGTCTCCCATTACAATGGCCTCACTGTGTTAACATTCCACATGCATGCAAACTGGTGACAGGAGTGCTCTTACTACGGTAAAATGAGAAAGTGATATTACTATAACTAATGTGATATGATTACATATGTGATTAATACATGAGAAAATAAATCTGCCTCCACACTAACTACAAACTTTAAGCCTGATTCTGCTAGAGGAAACATGGCTATACATTTTCTGGAAGTACAGGAGAGGTCTTCTCCAAGCACGATATCCCAATGTACTTCAAACCCAGCCACACACTCAGACAAAAACTTTATGGGCTCAAAACGTGGTCATAAATATTTTGTACTTGTAAATCAGTTTTGTATGTGTAAAAAGAATTTGTGTGTGTGTAAAAAAGATTTGTATGTGTGTAAAAAAGATTTGTATGTGTAAAAAAGATTTGTGTGTGTGTAAAAAAGATTTGTATGTGTAAAAAAGATTTGTGTGTTCAAATCAGTTCAAAAAAGCACCCCTCCGACAGCCAAACCCATCTGTTCTCTAATTGGATTGTTACATTTGTGATTGACATGACATTGACCAATCAGATGAAAGGAAGAAAAATACGGTCAAAATTCGTACTTGTAACTTACAGGGTTTTTTTTGGCTAAGTCCACACACAAGTCTTTTTTACACACACGCAAATCTTTTTTACACATACAAATCTTTTTTGTGCACACAGAAATTCTTTTTACACATACGAAACTGATTTACAAGTACAAAATATTTATGACCACATTTTGAGCCCATAAAACTTGTTCATCCCAAAGACAAAACTCTTAAACACAAACTTAACAACCTAGTATATGCTGTAGAGTGTAGCGAGGAATGCTCAGACCTCTACATTGGAGAGACCAAACAGGCACTTCATAAGCACATGACACAACATAGAGGAGCCACCTCTATGGGACAAGAGTCAGTGGTCCATCCTGTATGTAAAGGACAAAGGTCACTCTTTCGAGGATGCCAATGTTCACATTTTGGACAGAGAAGACAGATGGTTTGAAAGAGCAAAAGAAGCCATTTATGTCGACTGTGAATGACCATCTTTGAACAGAGGCGGTGGCTCACAACACCAACTATCTGCCATCTATAATCCAGTTCTGTGATCCCTTGCCAGACGCCTTAATCAGAGGTGGGTAGTAACAAGTTACATTTACTCCATTACATTTACTTAAGTACGTTTTTGAAAAAAATGTACTTTTAAAGTACCTTTTTTGCAAAATACTTTTTACTTTTACTTGAGTACATTTGTGAAGAAGAAACGGTACTTTTACTTCGCTACATTTGCAAAATTCGACTCATCACTTTAAAAAAAAAAAAAATTGGCTTAACACATAGATAACATGCCGCCAGTGGAGTTTCCTGTAACTTTTTTACCAATCAGATGTGGCCATGCAGTCACATGACCAGTTTGAAACTGTGGCGGGCAGAGCGGCCCAAGCGTTTCAAAGTAGCGGACACAGGGAAAGAAGAAACACGTGAAAACATGGCAGAGCCAGTCATCTACGCTAGAGCTGAAGAGGATGAACACCCTTGGCCTCACATACAAAGAATGTTTTGCTTAAAAGCAGTACAAAAGAGCACCTATGTCTTCAGTGAGAGCCAAAACAAACCAACTTTTCAGCGTGAAACATCTCAACTTGTGTAACCTGAGGAAACGGTAAGTTTTCTGTAAATATCTTTTTAGCTGTGGTTAGCTGGATGTCAGTCTTATGTTACAGCAGCTGTGTCAAGCTCGAGTTGCGAATCATATTTTTGGCGCTACGCTAAGTTTGTGGGTGTTTTGTGCAGCTTCAGCTATCCTTTTAACTGCTCGCTGGTTAGCTAGTGTGAGCTATAAGCTAACACCTAGCCTGGTTAATGACACTAGAGTTCCACGCACATGCAAACAGCTCGTCTCTACTGCTTTAACTGTTAAAACAGAACACAATACTGCGGGTGACAGGGTTTAAGATGTGAAACAGCACCTTGTTCAGTTTAAACAGTCTGCATTAAGCTGGGCAAACACTGTGCAATTTTTTTCAGTCACGTTATTCAGCTCCTGCTCAAACTGTACAATTAAATCACAGAGGTTAGAAGTTCATAGGTCATGATGCAGGGTCTCACACTATACGGCCTGATGCTCTGATGCGACCTGAGTGCTCAAACTGTGCGTTCATAACATGAAGCTTATCATACAAAATCTGTCTCTCGCTCTCCCTCTTTGTGTCTTTCACTCACTCACACAGACACACACAGACCATCAACTTCGCTAAATTACTAATGAAAAACATTGACCAGGCAGCTGCAATTGAGCACCAATGTCCATCCAACTCTTTTCAAGGTTGTTGTAGTCATGATAACTTTGTGAGGCCACATTGAATAGCCTCGGAAGCCACACTGTCATAACACATGTCTTGGGGGTGGGCACGCTACACGGACTCCAAATTACCATCAGGGTGTACACCTCACCCCTGGCATCATTGCCCACCTCTCAATTTTAAATACACGTAGACATTGAGGGCTAGCAGGAGGGACTATGCGCTTACCTGCTGCTCTCTGGCAGGTAGCTCCATGTCCTCCTGGGTTTTAAATGCACCTTAGAACACACATGCATCAACACTACAATGAGCGGGTGGAGGGAGGTTTGGAGTCTTCTCTCACCCCCAGTTCTCTGCGGCCTGCTGGAGCGGGGGGCTAGTGAGGAGGAGTTGGCCGTCCGACTGCGGTCTGGGGTGTGGGGCCTCCCTGCTGCTGCGGAGTCGGGGTGGTCTGCCTCTCCCCACCGCAGGGAAAAGGGTAACACCACCTGGGTCTGGGTGCAGTTCCCCCCTCCAGGGGCAAGGGTACCTAGACCCGGTTGGCTTAGAGTACGCTTGGGGAGTGTGATTGTGTGTACAGCGTCTCTTTATGTCTGTCTCCACTGTGGGTGAGTGTTAGTAATGCTGATGTGTGCATGAGGGTTACATGTCAGGTGGGTATCAGACGCCACCTCTCTGGGGACATCTCAGGCCCTCCAAGGTATGGAGGCCTATCTCCCCCCACCACTTCCCCTGCCAGTGCAGACGCCCTCAGACACCGGTGCGTTGGTGGTTCTTTGTGTCCGGGGATGGGCGTCCAGGTACACACCGGCTCACTCCTTGGTGGCTGCTTATTCGGGGCCTGGAGCCTGGGGCTCGCTCGGGCCACTTCGGGGGTGGGGTGCCTCGGCCTGGGGCTCGGTCACTCTGGCAGCAGCTGGCTGCCGGCGGAGCTCACGGGCACGTCACTGCAACTCCCCCTGGCTTCTGCTCCGCGGCTGCTGAGTGAGCCCTCATCTGGGACTCTCCTCAGCTCTTTCTGGGAAGTGGCGCGGCTGCCCCTCTGTTGGTCTTCCTTGGTCTCTTGTGTTCTGAGGGCCTCTGGATGTCTGGAGTTTTGATCTCCTCCATACCTGCTTCATGCCCTGGTGGACGGGGCTGTGGCCCCCCACACCCTCTAACAGATCATTACATGTAGGAACCTTTTAAAAACAAGCGCGTCCATGCTCACAGGTGTACACACGGGTGCTCACACAAGAATTCTGATTGCTACAGTGCCAGACAGGACACAAAAAAAAAAGAAAAGCCTCGGATATGGAAGCGTAGTACAGAAGCATAGAGCTGCCACCCAGGCAAAAGACAAATAGAGCTATATCACGTTATAACATGAAAAGTATATTATTGTTGTTCTAACAATATACTTTTCATGTTTGTACAATATACTATCATGTCGTACAATATAACTTTCACGTTTGAACAATATAATATCACGTTATTACAATATACATAATTATCACATTCATACAATATAAATATTATATTGTACGAACGTGATATTATATTGTTCAAATGTGAAAGTTATATTGTACTAACATGATAGTATATTGCACGAACATGAAAAGTATATTGTTATGACAATAAACTCTTCACGTTCTAACATGTTATAGCTCTATTTTTCTTTTGCCTGGGTGGCAGCTCTACGCTTATGTACTCGGATGAGCTTGCCTCATCCTACAAGTTGTGCCTCCATCTCTTGTGTCCTGATCACACGCTGCACTGTCGTGCTGCTCCACCTTTTCACTTTCATTTCTGTGTTTGTGCCTGCGCAGTGTGAGAGGCTGCGTTGAGGGGCGACAGGATTTCAAACAGGTTTGATTATCTTGCGACAATACGATTGATGATTGGAAGCTGGTCGTGAGGTGTTAACTGCTTTTTGTTTCCCCATGTTTACTACACGACACACAAAACACGGGCCGATCCCCAAAACGGTTGCACGACTGAAAAATCGGCTCAAAATGGGCCAAAAATTGCACAGTGTATGCCCAGCTTTTGCAGGCTAGCTCCAAACAAATATCCGCAGCTTGGCAGTGTATACAGCACTATAATAACCAGACCTAATTCTTTTGTAAACCATACATCTTTCCACAGGTCTCAACTTCATCAGACATCACCTAGACACAGAGCTGGATGAGGCCAGCACAAACAGCGGCCTAACCAACTAAGATGATGGATCCATGGGGTCAGGAAAGCCAGAAGCAGGGGAGCTGGAGAGATACCTTTCATGTCCATTCACTGGAGGTGTGGATCTATTGCATGGCGTTCCTCACATCAACAAGCTGTCAATCAAAATCAATACTGCTCTTCCTGCATCTGGAGCTTGTGAAGGACTTCTCAGTCATGCAGGACTCCTGTTCACTGCTGAACAGTTACAGCTTCTGTTGAGAATAGATTCCTTAATGTACATCAAAGTTAAAGAGGATATAGTTTGTGATTGCTTGCAACATTATAATATTGCGGTTAATGAGTGTAAGAATACAAAATAGAAAAAAAGGCCTGGGATGGGAACAAAGAACTGAGGTACAGGGCAGGAGGACAATCAACCCCCACCCCCAGGACAGTAGCAAGAGTTACTGAGGGTGAGGAGCAGACAAAGGGCAAACGGGCACTACCATAAAAGGAGATGGGGGTCAGGGTGTCAGCACCCTTGGACACTGTACTAGTGTATTTCCATTGTGGGGGTGTTTACTGTAGGGGGGAGGAGACCAGAGGTTATAACTGTAACTGTTGTGTGGAGTTCTTTAGATCAGCCTTTAGCATAGGATTGCATAGGAATGCAGTGTGCTGATCTCCAGATGCATCTGTGAGAATAATGGGTAATAAAAGGATTGTGTAAAACATGGAAACATCTCAGCGTGATCTCTACCAGGACCAAAAGAATTGCAGAGACCGGCGTTCTCTCAACAATTTGGTGCCGTGACCCGGATCTTGGTAGTTGATCTCCATTTGGACCTTGGCTGAAGTTAAATGGGCACTGAGGGTATTGCCGGCAAAAAAAACAAGGTAACCAGAACCTGTTTAATCGAATCTGCATATTGGAAATTAAGCTAAATTTCACCCAAAAGTGTCCTGAATGCAGAAGTCCGTAAATTTGGATAAGAGATATGTGTAGAAGAGAGCAGCTTTCTCTAAAAGTGAGGGGTTGGAGTCCCGGAAAGCAGGACTTTCTAAATTCCATTGTCCTTGGATGTGGCTGCCGCTCCTATGAGTTGACGAATTCATAGGCCCAGACGGTGTTTCTGGAGCTAGGTTTGAGGCCTGGGAAATTCAGATTGGTTAAATATTCCTCCCTAAATTCTACTTTGTTGTGAGTTTGTGTTGCAAGAAAACTTAGGTTTGCAAAGTGTGATTGTGGACATGTGCAGAGAGTAGCGTGTGGCTGAATCTGAAGAACAAAAGGTGTGTGTGTGGGTGGTGCTCCTTTGAGGACAAAGGAAAGGTGTGTAGGTGTGTGTACACTACCTGATGACCAAAATGGAGGAGGTGTGTGTGTGTTTTCTTTTGAGGGGCAAAAGAGGAGACAGAGCGGATTACAGGGGATTGTTGGTGAAACAATAATAGTAATAAAATAAGAGAAGATGAACTAAAATAAATAAATAAATAAAATAAACAGTGGATTAGTGATAAGTTAATGATAAATAAATAAATAAAATTAACTGAGATTTAAAGGTGATCAAATATGGATGGAGAATTTGATCAAGAACTACAGGGTGGGCCATTTATATGGATACACCGTAATAAAATGGGAATGGTTGGTGATATTAAAGTCCTGTTTGTGGCACATTAGTATAGGTGAGGGGGCAAACTCCTCAAGATGGGTGGTGACCATGATGGCCATTTAGAAGTCGGCCATCTTGGATACAACTTTTGTTTTTTCAATAGGAAGAGGGCCATGTGACACATCAAACTTATTGGTAATGTCACAAGAAAAACAGTGGTGTGCTTGGTTTCAACGTAACTTTATTCTTTCATGAGTTATTTACAAGTTTCTTTGTTCACAGCCATTGACATGTCGAAGAGGTTAACGCGTGAGGAGCGGATCAAAATTGTGTTGATATCTAGTGAACGCAGTAACCGGGTCATTGCAGCAGATTTCAATGCAAGACACCCTACGAGACCTCCCATCTCCCATGCTGCAGTTAGCAAACTGCTTGCTAAGTTTCGTGATATTAGCTACTCACAAATGGCACCCTTACAAACTCCAGCTACTGCAGCATCTCAACGAGGATGACCCAGATTGGCGCACAGAATTTGCAGAATAGGCAAAACAAAACTTGGTCTGACACTAACCCACAATGGATGGATCCCTCCAAGACTGTTGGAACAACAAAAGTGATGGTTTGGTGTGGTATATGGGGTACAACGATAGTGGGTCCATTCTTCATCAATGGAAACCTCAAGGCCACTGGATATTCGAAATTACAACATGATGTGTTTCCCTCTTTATGCACTGAAGCTGGCACGTTCTCTGAGTTCTTCCAGCAAGATGGTGCACCACCACATTATGGGTGCCAGGTCCAAGCATTCCTAGATGAACAGTTTCCTGGAAAGTGGATGGTTGTCGTGGGCCAGTTGAATGGCCCCCAAGGTCTCCTGATCTGACCCCCTTAGACTTTCATCTTTGGGGTAATCTGAAGGCAATTGTCTATGGTGTGAAGATACGAGATGTGCAGCACCTGAAACTACGGATACTGGATGCCTGTGCTGGCATTTCTCCTGCGGTGTTGCTATCAGTGTGTGAAGAGTGGGAGAAGAGGTTTGCATTGACAATCCAACACAATGGGCAGCACATTGAACACATTTTATAAGTGGTCAGAAACTTGTAAATAACTCATGAAAGAATGAAAGAATAAAGTTACGTTGAAACCAACGGTAACACACAGGGTGGGAACACAGACGACGCGACACAGACTAAATGAAACACAGAGGCTGTGTCCCAATTCAGGGTCTGCACGCTTTGAAGTACGCATTTTAAGTGCGATTACGTCACCGCCACGCGATGACGGCTGTCCCAATTCGAAGTGTACTTCAAATGCATACTCCAAATGCGCCGTCGAGTCCCCCAAATATCAAGTGTGGTCCAGTGCACGCTTCGTGGTCC
>NW_024582940.1:129130-142229 GCF_018398535.1 Haplochromis burtoni
CATATATCCCACAATTCATAGCGCGGCGGTGGGTGTGGATAATTTTGCCGCAAAATACGGCAGAAGGGAGCGGCCGAAGAGTGAACTGTCAAAAGTAAGTACTGAATATGATGTCACTTATTTATGTGCGAATGTTTAATAATGAAGAACATTAAAACATTGCTGTTGGCCACATGTCGGCAAAGTTATGTGACATTAGTGATGTTTGTACTTTCAGCGTTAACTTGGTTTTAAAGCGTCTATTTCTAAATATATATATAGTCGACCTTAATCTTACAGAGAATGTGATGATTTTATGGATAATTAAAGTCAGTATTCACTGCACTGTTAATGTTAATGTTAGCTATGTTATATTGCTGCCTCTGTTCGGTGGTGTCGAGCTGTCCTGCACTCTCTCTCTGTTTCTTTCTCTCTGATTGTGGAATAAAAGTATGAACATGTGTTTATAAGTTACACTTGTGTTTGAATCCTGCAGCTTATCACACATTTGATTTCCATGTGTGACAACTGCAAGTGTCCAGAGTGAGGACAGACTGAGGGACCCACTGCTGCACATCATCTGTGAGGCTTTGCACCCCTGATGATCCACCAGGACAAACTCAGCAGTGTGTGAGGAAGAGGAGGAGGAAGAGCCAGCAGCAGCTGACAGATGGAGAGAATAGACAGACTGTTCCCTGTTTGTGAAGGACTGCTAGAAAAGTTTAACATAACTAATTGTCTGTCCTGAATCAGTCTTATTAGGTAATGTTCAAATAATTTGATCATTCCAGTGTTTTCAGTGTGGGAGAAAGTACTCAGGGCCTTCAAGTTACACACTATGAAAGGCAGCAACAAGTTTAATATTCAGAAACCTAAAGTATGTATCAGCAGCAGAATGGAGCTAAAAATAAATGTTTGTTCCAGTTCTATGAAGCTTTGAGTATTTTGGATTAGTAGCACTGCTGTGTTTGTTGCATCATATTGCTGTAATTGTTTATATGCTTTATATATTCTGAGGTAAGTTGATCTATAGTGTTACATCATATTCTATAAGGATGTTATGTGTTTGTATACTTTCTGCCCAGTTTGACCCATTTAGCAGAAGTCAGCCTGTTTAAGGCTCTGATATCTATTCTGTATGACTTAAAGCAGTTATGACATGGTCTGATTTTCTCACCCAATAAAGGAATATTTCATATATCAGTCTACTCTTCATTCTATCAGAAACAGTTTTCACAGCTCGTACATTTCCTTTTTACACATATATGTAAGCATTGAGCCAAATGTAATAATGCCAACATATTAAACGAACAATATTTGTCTCTTATGTATAATACATCTGTATATACACTTTTGAGTGAAGATTTAAGGTGATAGGAAATATAAATAACTGCAACTTGAATCTTTGACCCAGAGTTCAAGCTCACTGCTGTAATATATATATATATCATATGATAATCTGACAATACTATAATATTTGGTATTATATTTACATTACCACAGTGAGATGATTTTAGTCTCATGAACAACATTAGCTAATTGTTATTTACTAACTACTCTTGAAATGACTGTTCAGCACAGAAGTGAAGCCCAACAATCATGTTTTACAGTCCCGTGGTCTCAGCCTCAGATACTCAACTAATCAAAGTGATGTCATGACAAAAAATTTTTCTCCTTCATTTCTGTCACACAAAGCTGTATGTAACGTTTCTCGCGGTTAGTATCATGGTTGCTAGGCAACCTGAACAGCACGACGAAGGCTAGACCGTCCCATTTCACAAGCCTCTCACTTCCGCACTTCTCGTACTTATAGTACGCACCGTATGTAGTACGCGTAGTGTGCGTACTTCAAGCGTGCAGACCCTGAATTGGGACACAGCCAATGACTAAATACACATAAGGGATGATCAAGGGAAGTGGAAACACATGAGGGGAACAGCTAATACACATGAACCTAATGACAGGACAGGGAAAGTGAAACTACATACACTGACATTAGACACAGACTTTCAAAGTAAAACAGGAAACATGGGGATTAGACGTGACCTGAACTGAACATAACTACACAGAACATAACTACACACTGCACAGTGTTGGGGAGTAACGGAATACATGTACCGCCGTTACGTATTTAAAATACAAAATATGAGTAACTGTATTCCGTTACAGTTACCGTTTAAAAAGGTGGTATTTAGAATACAGTTACTTTGTTGAAATAAATGGATTACACTGCAGTATTTATCTGTCTCCCCACACCCGTGTACATAAAATCGTTTCGAGGTCAGTAAACACAACCAGAATTCATACATAAGGCACATGGGATTAAAAGGGGCTCTGTCAACTTTCAGAAAAATCAAAGGATTGATTAGTGCTTTGTTGTGTATCTGACGGACGAAAAGCTAAACCAGTTCCACACCACTGAAGTCGCAGCATTTTTACAAACCAATTCTGGTTCATCGTTTCATTCAACGATCCACTTTCGCCCTTCTCGTTCTCCTGCTTTTTCCGCCATGCGCGTATGAAAACAAAGGCACTGCGCATGTGCGTTTTACCCATATTCTATCGCGATATTTCATTTTCTTATCGTTGCCCAACATTATACCAGTATTACTGTGAATGGTATGATATGGCCCAGCCCTACTTGTCGCCCTTACAGGGTGAAGAGAAATCTGCCAAAATCTGGAGGTTGCGTCTAGTAATGAAAACATTATGGCCCACTCAGTTTTGCAGTAATTTCCTCTGCAGTCAGGAGAACGTATCTCTCTTTCTTTACTGCTTTGTTTAAATTCTTCAAATCCACACAGATGCAAATCATTTTTCCGAGGAACCGGCACCATTAGTGCGCACCAGTCTGAAGGATCAATCACAAATTCAATAATACAATTCTCTTCCATTAGCTTTAATTCCTCTTTTACTTTTTGCAAAAGAGGAATGGGAAGGGGAACACATGAGCAGTGTGCACTCTGCATGGCTGAGCTTTTTTTTTTTACTAGATTTTAACAGGTTCTGTTTTAAGTGTTCACCAGCCCTGTCTTCATTGTTGTGTTTCTTCTGAGCACATTGTTTGTATTTTGGCCACTTCTGACATATACTAGAAATAACAACTTTTCTTTATATTTTATAAATATAAAGAAAGCCTGAAACTTACCTAAATAGACCAAATGACCACCCGGGCTGCACATTGTAACATTAGGCTTTATTTCCATCTTGGAAGTTAATTTATTAAATGTCTCTTGTCCCATTATGTTTGCATCGACACCTGTGTCTATTTTGAATTTCACTTGTATTGCTCCAATTGTAAACTGTATTGCCCATTGTTCATCAAGCCCTATTTCTTTTTGTGGCTGCACCCAGGAAATAAGGTGTCTGTGCAGCAGTCTCCCTTGTCACTTCTGTAAATATTTTGCTGTGACGTTTCCGTTCTCAATTACCCACCTTTTAACACTTGTTGCATTTTGAATTCTTAGTGGGGCACTTTTCTGTGCCTTTGTGCTGTATTTTTTCCACATCCTCCACATTTTGAATCTCCATGCTCTTCTCTTTCTTTCCTTTTGGGTTTCCACTTGGCCTTTCCCCTGTCTGTTCTTTTCCTTGTACCCCTTGCACTGCGGTGTATGTCTCCCCCTGCTGGCACACATTGAGCATAACTTCACAGAGTTCACTATAGCTTATTATAAATTATAAATATCCAGAATATTATGATGAAACATATATATATATATATATATATATACATATATATATATGGCTTTTTACTCTAAACTGTGAACTGTAAAGCTTTATTTGTTATTTTCAGTCTAGAAGATGTGAAAAAGGATGTATAAATGTGGCTGAATGTGCTCCTGTGACTGGCCAGCACGTCATGGAGTGGGTGGGAGATATTGTCCAACATTGGCCTTATCTTGGACAACATCTCTCCAACACCACCTCTCTGGCACCACCTTGAGAGAGTGCAGCTCCATCCCCATAACATTACTGGCCTTGCGGATCAGTTAATTGAGTCTGTTGGCATCTGCAACCCTCAACCTGCTGCCCCAGGATGCATGGGTAGGTAGATGATGGCGTCCTCAGCTCCAAGGTGGGGCTGGTAACCTAACTGAAGGGGATCCTGATGTGGCCTTGCAATAGCTCGGAGATAGTCAAGCATGACTTTTTAAGCAGACTTGCCTGAGTGGAGTCTTCTAGTTTGTCTCTGAACCTGGTCATGAGTGAGAGTGGTAGGTGGGGGAAGGATGTTAGGACTTTCATAGGTGCAATGTGGAGACAGAGGGAGAGCAGGCTGACTACAGGTGAGAGGTGAGAATTAACTGTAGTGCCAAATCTTTTGAAAAAAAAAATCAACTCATTGACTCCTCTACTGTTGGATGGCCTGTATCCAGTCTGCCGTAAAATGACAGCAACACAAACTTAATCTCTTAAAGGTATCCTAAGCCATGTAAATGTACACATTATACACAGGCACAGGTAACCCTGAATCCTCATTAAGTCATGCTGCAATAGGTCTAGGCTGACCCTTCACTTCAATTCCATTTTATTTATACAGTGCCAAATCACAAAAACAGTCGCCTCAAGGTGCCTTATTTTGTAAGGTAGACCCTACAATAATACATTCAGAGAAAAACCCAACAATCATATAACCCCCTATGAGCAAACACTTTGGCAACAATGGGAGGGAAAAACTCCCTTTTAACAGGAAGAAACCTCCAGCAGGACCAGGCTCAGGGAGGGGCGGGGCCCACTAGGTTTTGGTTAAAGTGTACACTCACAAACCTGTCAAACCTGCATTTGAAGCGTTGGCTACCATAGCAGTATAGTATTGCAACATGGCATTTGGGTCTTCTAACTAAAATAGGAAAATAGGAACATAAATAGTGCGTCATTGCCAGACCTGGCCCACATCTGGTTGACATACACCCTTCCATAACACCGGTCAGTCAGAAGTGCCAGCTTGATGCCGGATCCTGGCCAGACCTGTTTTCTATGGGCCTGGGCCACATAAACCAAACCACAATCGAGCCAGATGTGGCATGCCATCACATAGACAGTGCCATCTATGCCAGGCCTGGCCCATATCTGGATGACATACATCTTATCATGCCAGAAGTCAGCCAGGCTTGATACCAGATCTGGGCCAGACCTGCTTGCTATGTGGGATGTCCATGGATACCAGCTGCCGTTAAACCCAGAAGAAGAAGAAGCAGTGTCCAGTTTCATAGCTGTGTCCAAATTTAGCAGCCGCATCCTTCGGAGGCCGCATTTGTAGACCAATTACATTACAGTGATGCGGCGAAGCCTGTCCAAATTCGAAGACTCCCTCAAATGTGTCCTTCATTTCCCCAGATTTGAAGGATGGGTCGGGTGTATCCTTTGTTGCCCAGCCAATTGCAGTTTTCAACAATGGCGGCAGCTACTTAGTTTTAATATTACTCTTATTACTCTTTCTGGGTCACAAAATAAACTTTTAACATATTTTCAAGCGATAATGTAGCTGGGTAAACTTCAAATATCTGCTCGGTTTATCAAGACCTCATATATTTGCAAAAGTGCTCCGACATTTTCGACGTTTACCCACTAGCTAGAGGGTTTAAGGCTCACTAGAGCCGGCGAGAACAGCGAGCTCCCGGCACATCATTTTCGCTACTCAGATTAAACATGATATATAAGTCACTTAGATGATTTAAAAATGTTGTTTGTTTGTTTTTTCAGTGCTTTATTTGTTCCTCAGTACATTTATTTGGCTGAGATTAAAGTTATAGTTTTTACACAGCTTAATAAATGTCAAATAGAGAACTGATTAAAAAGAAGTGTGAAATGGTAGAGAATTTACTCTAGTGTGCTGTTATATTTTACATAGAAAGTACAGATGGCCAAGTTTATCCACCGAGACAATCTGCAAATTTCATTGAAAGTTTAATAAACTATCATCTCGTCCTTATTTTTCATTAGCACATACCTTAAACACTTCAAGCTGTAAGCTAATGATAGTTATATAAGAGCAGAAGCATGCTGGTGCAATAAGCTGTACGTTTTACGTCCAGTGGACGCATGATCTGATTAGTCGACTAATCGCAAAAATAGTCAGTGACAGTCGTCCTGTCCCCTTAGCAGAAAAACAGCCCCATAGCATGATGTTTCCACCCCCATGCTTCACAGTAGGTATGGTGTTCTTGGGATGCAACTCAGTATTCTTCTTCCTCCAAACACGACGAGTTGAGTTTATACCAAAAAGTTCTACTTTGGTTTCATCTGACCACATGACATTCTCCCAATCCTCTGCTGTATCATCCATGTGCTCTCTGGCAAACTTCAGACGGGCCTGGACATGCACTGGCTTCAGCAGCGGAACACGTCTGGCACTGCGGGATTTGATTCCCTGCCGTTGTAGTGTGTTACTGATGGTGACCTTTGTTACTTTGGTCCCAGCTCTCTGCAGGTCATTCACCAGGTCCCCCCGTGTGGTTCTGGGATCTTTGCTCACCGTTCTCATGATCATTTTGACCCCACGGGATGAGATCTTGCGTGGAGCCCCAGATCGAGGGAGATTATCAGTGGTCTTGTATGTCTTCCATTTTCTGATGATTGCTCCCACAGTTGATTTTTTCACACCAAGCTGCTTGCCTATTGTAGATTCACTCTTCCCAGTCTGGTGCAGGTCTACAATACTTTTCCTGGTGTCCTTCGAAAGCTCTTTGGTCTTGGCCATGGCGGAGTTTGGAGTCTGACTGTTTGAGGCTGTGGACAGGTGTCTTTTATACAGATGATGAGTTCAAACAGGTGCCATTCATACAGGTAACGAGTGGGGGACAGAAAAGCTTCTTACAGAAGACGTTACAGGTCTGTGAGAGCCAGAGATTTTCCTTGTTTGAGGTGACCAAATACTTATTTTCCACCCTAATTTACGAATAAATTCTTTACAAATCCTACCATGTGGATTCATGGATTTTTTTTTCACATTCTGTCTCTCACAGTTGAAGTCTACCTCTGGTGCAAATTACTTACCTCTGTCATCATTTTAAGTGGGGGAACTTGCACAATCGGTGGCTGACTAAATACTTTTTTGCCCCACTGTATGAGACAAACAGAGAAAACACTGGTCTATAGAGAGCCACTAATATTATTTATCAAATGATTTGGAAAACAGTGAGAAACATCTTTTAAAAAATTGGTGGGGATGGGATCAAGAATACAGATGGAGTGTAAAGATATTGTGTTGATCAAGGAATGGACTTAACTGAAGTAGCTTTGAGTGAGATGGTCTGACTTCCTCCTTATCCTTTATGATCTTAATTTCCTTTCCAAATGCTTCTTGTTGAACTGTCTGTATGATGAACTCCTCGGCTTCTTTCCTTTCTTCCAATGTAGTACTTTCATTGGACATTTGTTAAGTGATTTGTTAAGAATGTGTGGCAGATAAATTACTTTAGAGACGCAGGAATATTATCTATGTTATTATAAACTTTGTTTTACAAGAAAGAACACATTATTTATTGAAAGATATTCAGCTGGAACAGTTTTAGAAGGATTGTGTAGTTTATTGATGAATAAAAAATGAAAAAGCAGAATTGGACTGGTCATTGTTAATCAGCTGGGAGATATAGAATTGTCAGGTTGTTGTAACAGTGAAGTACACTTGTATAGATTTCAAAATAGATTTTTAGTTTTTTGGGGTTTTTTTTGTATTTTCTCTCAGCTCTCTGGCAGATTGTGCCACCTTTACCTTACCATCTCTTACCATGTTTCACTGTTTGTTCAGGGTGATTTTCGTTGACCGTGTTACATAACTGTATATTTACAGTTCTGACATGGGCACTGTGATCAATAATTTGAGAAACTCGCTTCCTCACATGATCACAGTACTGGTAACTAGTATTTTGAAACTTGAATTGTATCAACTGTGAGGGCAGCTATATAAAGCTAATCTATAAATCAGTTGATATTTGTTTTGACAGGTAAACAATAAACTGAAATTATGCAATAATAATCAGAGACACCAACATCTAGAGCACGGGTGACTGTGATATTGAGACCTCTGGAAAAAATCAGATCAAGTGTGGGACCTTTTGTATGGGTGGATCCAATCATCATTCTAATAAATCAATAAGCTAAATAGATACAATATATTTGTTGCTGTTGAATGTTGCTTCTGTAACCCATATCTAAGGGTGGCTTGGATAAAATGTGCCAAAATGAAAAAAAAGATCATTAATCTCAGCAGTTACACTCGGTTTATAGTGAATAAGCCATAGGTGCAGCAGTTAAAGAGTTAACTGCTCTGGAGTAGACGTGAGTTGCTCTAAGCCAATGAGCTGCTGAAACGTGGTGCAGCGCCCCGCCCGCCATCTCCGTCTTAGAGAGCGCAGGCTTTTCCTCCTCTCTTGCGAATCCTCCATGACCACGCTAGCAAGAAAAAAGACACGGAGATTCATTGAAACGAGGCATGGGAAAGAAAAGTTATACAAACGGAAGAGTTAGTATTCACTGCTTATGAAAGATCTTTTTATTGTATGTTATACTGCTAAGACAAATAACTAGCTGGTTCCTTTTACGTTGTTTGGTCGAGGAAGGTCGGGAATTAGAGACAATGCCATTTCATCGTTCCTGCGCCATCTCGCACTCTAGCACATTCTCTTTTGAGATTGGTGAGTAGTGTTTTAATTGTTCATTGTTTATCTGCACTTTTCATGAGTCCATTGTAGGCAAAGTGTTCTAGTGTTTATTGGGAAATTGTTTACAAACACTTTGTGGAAAACTTTATTCAATCTATTGGGGAAAAAAGCATTTGAAGCTGATGCACAGATTATTGTGTGTTTTACTGTTTATTTTCAATTTGTAACATGGGTAACGTTGCAAATAATACATTTTAGGTGATAGTGAACTGTGATTATATGAGAACTTAATATGTCCTATGACACTGCCGTTGACAGGTCAGGTTTTTTTTTGTTTCCCTTTGTGTCTTCCTTTTGATGCATTGCAACAAATCCTGTAATCAATGGCGAGCCAACCCCGTTGACGGACCAATTGACTTTGTTCTGTGTTGCACAGCAGAGTGTGGTAGGCCAGCTGCAACAAAAAAAACAAACTTGCTGTTCCCCTTCTTCACACACACACCCCTGGACTTACGGACAGTTTATTTTAAGGACTTTTTTATGGACTCTATACATCCCACAAACAGGAAGGGAAGTGGGTGTGAGCGGTTGAATCTATTTTTCCAGCTCAATGGTTGTTGCAATTTGTTAACAAAGTCTATAAAGTTGCAAATGAATGTTGCCATTTGGATTTTGGTAATTGAGATTGTGGTTCATTTTGAACGTGAACTTTGTACATTTAGAAGGGTGCACCCAGGTAAGGTTTTTTTTAAAGTGATTACTGTTACCAATACTGGTACCAAAAAGAGATACTTTTATTTTATCGGGGCGACCATGGCTCAGGGGGTTGGGAAGCATATCTGCAACCGGAACGTCGCCGGTTCGATCCCCGGGCTCTCTGTCCTGGTCGTTGTGTCCTTGGGCAAGACACTTTACCCTACCGCCTACTGGTGTTGGCCAGAGGGGCCGATGGCGTGATATAGCAACCTCGCTTCTGTCAGTCTGCCCCAGGGCAGCTGTGGCTACAACTGTAGCTGCCTCCACCAGTGTGTGAATGTGAGAGTGAATGAATAGTGGAATTGTAAAGCGCTTTGGATGCCTTGAAAAGCGCTATATAAATCCAATCCATTATTATTTGTAAAGTTTTTGTATGTTTGTCATTTTCTTTCTTTTGCTTTCTGGGTGAGTAAAATACAAAAGCCGGCATTTTCAAAAGTCACAGTTGCCTGAGTCTCATTCAGTTTGCCTCTCCTGTACGTAGTCAAACCTACTGGTCCAAAGCAGTGAGCTCTTTCACATCAAAACTGGGTGAAGTACATTTTTTGCTCACTCAGTTTTAATTGTTGTATCAAATCACTTTCATCAGTGTTATTTGTAGATGACTACTATTACAGCTTTCTAATGGGCAGACAAAGAAAGCATATTTCTTTATATTGCCTTATTTGGAAAATGACAAACATCTAGGGAGTTAGCCTTCTTTTTTTGTCTTTGCTGTGTCCCTTACACCTTTTCAGACCTTTTATTTAATCTTTCAGAATATCAGAATAAATAGGTGCACCATGCAGCTCTTCATTATGATGTTTAGCATACATTTGGAAATGGTGCTGAAAGCTATATCGCTCTATTACACACACAGTACTTTAATAAAGTGAATCAAGATGTCAGATATTTGATATGAAGACCTTTCTGGACCGAGACATTCTCCTGGGCTCCAATAGACCCATCTGAAAACATTCAATGATGTGAGAGGTGATCTGCCATAAATAAAGACCAGTTTTTATTAAATATTTCATGCTCCATGTGATTGACTGTTTCATTTCCATGTTTGGAAGTCAGATTAAATGACCTTATATAGAATAGTGTGGTTTTGTTTTTTTTTTTTAAGGATTTAATATTAGCTGGGCCAAGGATCTGCCAGTGCTGGCGGTTGCTGTGTTTTTATAACCAGAAGATTGGACTAGCAGTGCTGCCTCTTTGTTTTTGTCTCTCTGTCATATACACTCACTATACCCAGGAGGGCTTCAAATGTGTTACATAAAAACCATTTTGGCTGATAGGCACCCCATGTGATAAAAGCATGTTCAGGGTTAGTGGAAGGCCAGGTGGTGCAGAGGTTTCAGCGGTGTAACAGATTTAGATACACTTTATACTGAATTTTTACTGAAACTCCAACTGACCAAGCACATACCATACCTCACCTCTCTTTAACTTTGTACAAAAAATTGACTTGAAACGTTCCTTTTAAATATACTGTGGTTATGACTAGATCAGGCTGGATCTTGTTGAGAGGGTGTTTTTACTCCCCACTGTCACCAAGTGCTTGGTGAAAGGGCAAATCTAGTTGTTGGGGGTTTTCTCTGTGTTATTGTAGGATCTGTTAGGCCACATCAGCTACTTGCAGTTACCGGACTAAACCTCTTCACTGTAGAAACATTACATTTCCTGCATATTTAGTGTAAGTAATGTCATGGCTTGTTGTATGGTGCAGACCATTTAAGAAGTTTCTGCTTCTGTATTTGTGAGTTAAATTCTCCATTTCACCGATTCTCCGTCAGCAGTTTGTGCTCTACTTTTTGAAGTTCACTAACACTCAGTGGTTAGTTAACAAGTGTTTGTGGACATTTATTCCAACTATGGGCAACTGCAGCAATCTGCTAGCAACCAAAGCAATCATCAGGAGGTTTTTTTTGCAAGCAAGCAAAATGTTTAAATATGACAACAATCGTATAGATGGAAACTCCACAACAGTAACTATATTTTTCTTTTCCAGCTACCTAAGTCTGGATCAGCCTGAAGAAGCTCCATGGAGCTTCGTGAATCATGAACCTATTCAGACTCACCATGGAGCCATGGGATATATATATAAAAAAATAAATTACTCTGCAAGCTCAGGTCCAACCAGTCTTAACATAGGCAACTGGCCAGTCACATCTTCTCCAGGACAACAACAACAAAACAAAAGGATTTTACATCATATTTTGTGTTTGGTTTGATTGTTGTTCTAATGCTTAGTGTTTGATTATTGCTCTGCAAAGTTTCAAATTCCTGTTTTGATTTCATAATTACTGTATTGTGAGCATCAGTTCAATCTGCATTTGAGGTTTTGATAGTGTTTAGTGTTCAGCTTGAATACCTGTTAAGATGACTGCTAACTCTGGTATGTGTTCAGTGTTTGTTTTTTGTTTTGTGTGTTTTTTTTCTTTCAGGTTCAAGGTTGTATTTAATTCCCCTCAATGTTTCTCTATTTGATCCACCTTCTGACCTAAATTAAAGTAAATAAATGATAGTAATTCATTTAGAATAGTAATTGTTCACACTTACTTCAAATCCGCTGAGTTATAATGTGTTATTGACTGTTTAAGTTGTAAAATGTGAAGCGCTATAATATGATTGAGGGGTGTATGGTACTCATTTGGTTCAGTCGGGGAAATATAAGGGATATAAACTGAATTTATTTTATTTGGATTGTGCTATGACATGTGGTCATGCAGAAAATTGCTAAAGAATGTAGTTTGTTTCACTATTTGTGACATGTTGAATGTTAGACACGGATGTAAAGATTTTACAGAGTGACAGTACTTGTGGTAATTGTGGGTCATGCAACACTGACCGGTTGGGAAGGGGGACATAATAGCTGTGTCCCAAAACGTAGGCTGCATCCTTCGGAGGACCAGGCCTTCGTGGTCTACGTGGGCCGGGTCCTTCGAAGACCGAGAAGGCGGGAAGTGTGAGGCTGTGAAATGGGACGGTCTAGCCTTCAGATTTGCGTCACCGCTGTCTCGGTGGAGTTAAAAAACTCAGCCGTCTGCTCCTTGCTATCTAAAATATAACAGGATACTGGCGTAAATTCTCGACCGTCTCACACTTCTGTTTAATCAGGCGTTTTTTTGGGGGGTTTTTTTACGTTTAGTAAAAATCCTGGAGGAACCCACCCGATGGATTAATAAAGCTTTATTTAATCTAATCTAAACTAATACGTTTGATCTCAGCCAAACCGATTTACTCCGGAACAAATAAAACACCGAAAAAAGCCAAACAATTACATTTTTAAGTTATCTGAGTGACTTGTATATCATGTTTAACCTGAGTAGCGAAAGACAGCGGGATTCTGAAAACAATGAAGCCGGGAGTCCGCTGCTCTCGGCGGGTCGAGTGACCATTGAAACCCCCAGCTAGCTATCGAGCTGGTGGGTAACAGACGTCTCCGAAAATGTCGTAGCACTTTTGCAAATATGTGATGTCTTAATAAACTAAGGAGATATTTAAAGTTTACACGGCTACTTTCTCGCCTGAAAATATGTTAAAAGTTTATTTTGTGACCCAGAGAGTTTAATAAGAGTAATATTAAAACTTAGTAGCAGCCGCCATTGTTGGAAACTGGAATTGGCTGGGCCGCGCTATGAATTCTGGGATATGGTGGGCCACGAAGGACACACCCGACCCATCCTTCAAATTTGGGGAAATGAAGGACGCATTTGTCGGCTGCATTTGAAGGAGTCGATGAATTGGGATAGCCTTCGTCGCCTGGCTGTGAC
>NW_024582940.1:143914-156623 GCF_018398535.1 Haplochromis burtoni
GGCTGCTGAGTGAGCCCTCATCTGGGACTCTCCTCAGCTCTTACTGGAACAGTGGCGCGGCTGCCCCTCTGTTGGTCTTCCATGGTCTCTTGTGTAAAAAAGTAAATAAGCTACCCACAGGGGGTGCTCAGGAATGAATAAGAATATGGAAGAAGACAGGAGGTCAAGAAAACAAATAGCTAGCACAAGGAGCAATTCTTGATGTTTTATTGTTTGATGAAAAAGAACATTACATTTACACCATGCGCATCACACCAAAAACATAACAGTGCTTTGGTAACTTGTGCTTTGGTAAGAAACATAGTTATATTTGTTGTGTGATGTGCATCTAGTGGTTTGTTATGTTGTAAACTGTTTGGATTTGCTTGAGAAGAGAAAGATTATTTCATTGAATAAAATAGCACTGATTGCATCAACTCATTTCGCCGCTCAGTGCACTCGGACAGAGGAGGAGAATCTGTTTCTGTCGGTCCGATGAACCACCTGTCACCTAGTTCAAACAGGCTCTCCTCCACACATTCCTCATTTATAAAGTGCCTTGCAAACATGAACATTTTGGCTAACGACTGGACTTTGAGTGCAGCTAGCTAAACAGTGACGAGCCACTTACTGCTAAAGGGACAGACAGTGAAAGTGGGCAGTATATCCTCGGTTTCTTAACATAAAGGTCATTGTTGCAGCACTAAAGTGATCCCATTAAACTGATTTTAAGTGTCGTTATTTTCCTCTGAGTTATCCATTATGTCACTAGTTAGCTGACATAAACTAATGTAAGTTTGTTAGCCACAACAAACCAAGCAAATGACGCCACATTCTGTACTGACAGAAGATGGTGCTAAACATGTATTTAAAGCTTTAATTTTAAGCACTCATTTCTTAAATCCAGCCTCACAGTCAGAGTTACATCTCAAATTCAAATTCAAATTTTATTTGTCACACACACAATCATACACAGTACGACATGTAGTAAAATGCTTATTGCTGTGCAGTGTCCAAACATTATACTACAGTAAAGAAATTTACAGACTTTACAAATTTTAAATTTTAGAAGTTTACAATAAAAAATTAATTACAGTTTGAAAAATTAAAGAGAAAGAGGTAATAGTGGGTGGCTGTAGCTCAGGTGGCAGAGCAGATCAGCCACTAATCAGAAGGTCGGTGGTTCGATCCCAGGCTGCATGCCAAATATCCTTGGGCAAGATACTAACCCCATGTTGCCTACTGGTGGTGGTCAGAGGGCCCGGTGGCGCCAGTGTCCAGCAGCCTCGCCTCTGTCAGTGCGCCCCAGGGCAGCTGTGGCTACAATGTAGCTTGCCATTGCCAGTGTGTGTGTGAATGGGTGAATGACTGAATGTAGTGTTTGGGGTGTTTGGGGACCGCTTTGGGGACCTTAGGGACTGAGTAAAGCGCTATATAAATGCAGGCCATTTACCATTAATAAGAGTTGCATAATAGAAAAAAAAAAGTCTAACAGATGTAAAGAATAAATAAAGAATTTAACCTAACAAGTAAAGACTAAACTAAGAGTTACAGGTAAATTATAAGATAAGAAAGTAGAATGTGCAAATAGAAAATTTAAGAAAGAAATCACAAGAAGTGTGCAAATAAACAGTGTCCATGCGGTGAAGTGATGTATAAGAGTCCAGACTGCCCCTGGTTCCGGGCCCGAATAGCCTGGGGGAAGAAGCTCCTCCTCATTCTCTCTGTTTTTGCCTTAAGGGAGCGGAAGCACTTCCTAGACCTCAACAGTGAGAAGAGTCCATTGCTGGAATGGGAGAAGTCCATCATGATCTTCCTGGCTTCCGTCTTACACTGTTTAGTGATGATTCAACAGCAGGTCAGGAAGCTCAGAGTGAATGACGTGTTCGGTGGAGCGCACCACTCTTTGAAGAGCTCGTCTGTCCTGCTTGGTGATGTTCCCAAACCAGGTGCAGATGTCTCCCATTAGGATGCTCTTGAGGGTGCAGCAGTAGAAGTTCTTAAGCACCCTCAGTGGCAGATGGATGCCCCTAAGTCTTCTGAGGAAGAAGAGACGCTGGCGGGCTTTCTTGACCAGGGTGTTGATGTGACAAGACCATGACAGGTCCTGAGTGAGGTACTGGAAGCTGTCCACTCTCTCCACTGGTGCATCACTGATGCTTTGTACTTAAGTCCACGACCAGCCCCTTCGTCTTGCTAACGTTTAGGAAGAGGTTGTTCTTCTGGCACCAGTTCTCCAGGGAGGCCTTCTCGAGGTTGTCAGAGATTGGGCCCAGAACAACAGTGTCGTCGGCAAACTTGACAATGGAGGTGGTGTCTGATGTGGCTACACAGTCATAAGTGTAAAGTGAGTACAGCAGGGGGCTTAAGTGAGATGGAGGTACTGAATGAGATGGAGGGAGAGACACGTTTTCCCACCCTCACTGATTGTATTCTGTCTGTGAGGAAGTTGAGGATCCACTGGCATAGTGATGAGCTGAGTCCTAGATCCTACAACTTGGTGAAAAGCTTTGAGGGAATTATTGTGTTGAATACTGAACTGTAGTCCATGAACAGCATCCTAACATAATTGCCAGTGTCCAGGTGAACCATCGTCTGTGGAACAATTAATCCGGTATGCAAACTGAAGTGGGTCAATGGTGGCAGGAAGTAAAGAAGTCATGTGGTCTCTCACCAGTCTCTCAAAACACTTCATCACTGTTGAAGTCAGTGCTACTGGGCAAGAATCACTGTCGCAAGCACGTTGTTGTTTCTTAGGAACAAGAACAATGATGGACTGTTTGAAGCACGTGGGAACTGCTGCTTGGGCCAGGGAGAGGTTGAAGATCTCCGTGAACACTGGTGCTATCTGGTCAGCGCAGGCTCTCAGGACCCGACCAGGGATTGCATCTGTGTCATTTTTTGAGAGCAGGGCTCAGTGGTTTAAATTAGCCTTTGTATGTGTAGCATTTCATGGCCCCTTTATGTACATTCTCATGATTACCTACAGCAATCATGATTTAATTAAAGACTTGTGCACTTCAGTTGAGTTTGAGAGCTTAGGGGTCTAGGATCTAGACTACTCATGTGATATATAGCTAATAAGGAGAAAATTATCTTTGTTAATTGAATTTGTCACTAAATCACTCAATCACAACAGATGTGATCGTTTCAAAGTTAGCATTAACTGCAAGTGGACAGGGTCTCCTCCTACATCACCTTCTTTGAGGAAAACATGATCCCCTCTAAAACTGTCACCATCTTCCCTAATAACAAACCCTGGGTAACAAAGGAGTTAAAGGGGATCATAAATAATAATAAGAATCATCTTCTTCTCTGACTCTGAGCTTTAAAAGGAGGTCAACAGAGATTCCAAGAGAGCCATTAAGCTCGCCAAGCTTAACTACAGAAACACCCAGTGGAACCACCAATCAGCTTGACCTCATTACATGCATCACTCCAGCATTTCTTCACCAGGTTTGAGACCAGCATATTTACTTAAATAGCCAATCAAGCTTGGCTATTCTCCAATCAGATTCCAAACCAACGTCTTGGTGAGGGCCCTCAAGAGGACCAAAGCTAATAGTGCACCTGGTGCAGACAACATTAGTGGCCAGGTCCTCAGACACTGCACTGACCCAAGACCCTGAAAAAAAAGCTTCCCCTGTGGTCCTCACTTCCCTTGTCATGAAAGCCATAGAGAGAATCATGAAAGAACACATCTTCTCTTTTGCCAACTCACAGCTCAGCTGGCTCCAATTTGCATGTCGGACAGGTAGAGGTATCAATTATGTCAAAGCCTTCATCATCGACACCTTTACCCTGGATGACTAGCTCATTCTCTGGAGCCTTGACTTTCTTACAGGCATCATAAAGAGAGTCTGGGTCAAAAAATAGACTCTCAAATGTTCTCACAACCTCTACAGGCTCCCCTGAGGGTCGTGTGCTCTCACCCCTGCTCTTCATCTGCAACACCAATGAGATGCAGGTCCAGTCAATCCAGTTGTCACCTGGTGAAGTTTGCTGATGACACAGCTCTCCTGTCTAGCCCCACCCAGCACCATTGACTAGGTCTGCAGCAATTTGTTGAGTGGTGCAACTCCTCCAAGCTGGAGCTAAACAGCAAGACCAGTGAGATAGTGGTGACCTTCTCCAGGAGACAGCAAGAGCTGGCTATGGCTCTCTTCAACCCTATCCATGGGTCATCAGTAGAGATTGTAAAGGAGTTCAAGTACATGGAGACCATCTTCAACACCCACCTGGGGTTCTCCTCCAACGCTGAGGTGATCCTGAGAAAGTGCACCCAGGGGTTGTACCTCCTTAGAAAACTGCTTTCTCTGTCAGTAATAAAATTCTACTGACCTTCCACTACACTTTCACTGACAGTGTCATCACATTTTCTACTGTCTACTGGTGGATAAATAAAAAAACTTACACAAGAATGTAAAGCTGTGTTCTAAGATTACTGGACTTCCTCCCCGATTCCTGGCATCTATTTAAGAGCAGCAGGTTTGCGGCCTGGCTGTCCCAATTCTCAAGGACTCCTCCCATGCTCCTTTTCCTTCATTTGAGCAGCTGCCATCTGGTTACAGAGTCCACTGTCCAGCCTCCTGGACCAAAAGGAGGAGAGCGACCTTTGTTCCTCTTTCTGAGAACAGAATGAGTTAAAGCTGTTCACAAGGGTAAATAACAATAAATGGGTGGTTTTAGTGTTGTAGCTGGACAAAGTGTGTGACTTTTTTATTACTTGCCACATCTGTCTCTACTTTATGATTTAAAGTTACTTTTGCAGTTTAATTTTGGATTAAATTTCTGTTTAAATGTGTTTGAATCTAGTTGGTATTTTGTATTTTGTAATGTCAAATATGTATTTGTTTCCATGAACTTATAAATCCATTTAAGTGAATATTGTAAAAGATCAATAGTATAATTTTGTGGTTTTATTTTATGTTTGATCTGCTTTTTGAAATGGAACAACAGCAAAGAGTCCAGGCTCCATTGAAATTTTTGGTATATATGTTATGTATCATCATGATGATGATGATGATGATGATGATATGTTATGTAAGCATAAACTATAAGAGGTCATTCACTTTTAAAAGCGCATGTATATCATGGACATACATACTTGAAGTGTTTCATTCTATTGTTTATCTAAGCAACTGACACACCCAGTACCCCCATTTCCCTCTTACATGGTTGCACTCTCTCTCCCTGTCATTAACACACAAATGTCATAAGTCAAAGAGGATTTTCAATGGCAGGAAGGGAGTGGGATCGTTAATACTGGACTTTACAGTAATATATGGTGTGAATAACTTTCTCTTCCACCAAGTACAGAAAGTCTAACTCCCCTCTACACACACACACAATCACAAATGCGCACACACACACGCGCGCGCACACAGACACACACAATCACAAATGCGCGCACACAAGCACACACACAGACATACACAATCACAAATGCTGTGTGCCAACATCTTATCGCTTCATCAGCAGACCTGGGTAGTTCCATTAGCTTCCTTCCCTATTATGCTATTATGGAGAGTCATGTTTACGTTTGTGTATGACTTGTGTGCACTGCGGCTGTTTGCTGGAGCCTCTACAATTGTCCCACCTTTACTTCCTGGAAACTACAACAAAAGCAAATTTATAAAAAAAAAAATACCATAATCTAATCCCTAAGATATCCAAAAGAAAAACATAACATATAGACCACTTTTCACGTTTTCATTTATTATTTAATTTATTCATTGCTCAGAAGGCACTTTGAGACCTGTTCATAGTTTGGTGGGACAAACGCACACACCTTTTTCACACCAAAATTAGTGGATCTGTGCAGGTGTTTTGAGCACTGGTTACTGCTTTATTTGCTGTTTGATTTGTGATCACTTTAGCTAAGGGCAGGTCATTTACTAATCGGAAGGTTGGTGGTTTAATCCCTGGATGCTCCAGTGTCCAGTCTGGATGCCTAAGTGTCTAAGTGATAGTGACTTCCAAGTTGCTCTCTGATGCTTTCATTAGAGTATAAATGCGTGTGAATGTTAGAAAAACCTTAGGTGTAGAAAAAAGTGCTTATATGAATGGGTGTGGATAAGGTATGTTGTATAAAGCACTTTGGGTACTCATGTAGAAAAGTGCTGTATAAGAATCAGTCCATTTACCTTTTGATTTCACAAATTATCTGAAAAACAGGGTCTATCAATGAAAAAAATAGCAGTGAGACCAGAACAATAGTAGTCATTAAGAGATATTTTCAAAATGTATTTTATTTAAATCTTTTCTAACTTGTGATGATGCAAGTAAGTATAATATACATAAACTCCTAATAATATTTGGGTTCTCTGTTTATGTTTGTTTTTTGACTAAGATTTGGCTGTAAATAGAGTTTTTTTTAATTTATCTAATGTTTTAGTTGCATACAAATACTAACAATTCTTGTTTGTGCAAGAATCATTAGTACAAATACTTCGTTATTGTACTTAAATAGAATTTTCAGGTATCTGTACTTTCCTTTAGTCTTTTTTTGTCTGACAACTTTTTACTTTTACTCCCTACATTTTTAAACAGTGTGTGCCATAGTCAGGGGTTAAAGTGGGCCGGTATTTTTGTTTTGTTTTTGTTTTTTTCTTTGGCACAACACCGGCACTGGACTCCAGGTTAAAGTTGCAGTTGCGGTACTTCAGCCTCTAGCCAGCCATATAGAAGATGAGCAAGCATAAAGGTGTAAAATGATGTGGCAGGTGATTTCAAATTTAAGGTTTTTATCAGGTCAACAAACATCAGCAAACACACAAACTGTCTGTGTGCAGTTTGATATACATTTTATTTTAATTTTATACATTGATTAATGACCTGCAGAATCTCATCATATTAAGTGATTCATAATTGTCACTTTATGCTTTCTCCATCTCTACAGTGATGACATCCTTGCATTACATACTTTAGGTTCATTTTCTGCAGGCAGGTTTCTGACAGAGAACAGGCAGATTTACACTATAACATGCAGCATTCTATAGATGGACACATAAAGAAATTAAAAATGACATGTATGTGCTAACTTTCTAAACACTTTGTTACATTTATGATAAAGTAGATTAAACACATTTATGTCGGCCTTGGCTCATAGTTCTTGTCTGTAAATCAACTTTGCCTGTGTTTGTTTCAGGTCTTGCACTCTCAAAGACTGAATGAACCAGCATTGCAGCCTTGGGTCATGGTGAGCATCACAGGGAAGGTTGAAGCCGCCCACTGCACCTGTATGGCCGGAGTCGCGGAGACCTGCATCCATGTCACTGCTCTTCTGTTTAATGTAGGAGCAACAGTGGCACAAGGACTGTTACAGATGAACCTGCATACTGGGTTTTGCTGGGTAATATGACCAAGATACAGCCAGAGGTTGGCCATAAGATAGACTTCTCCTCTTCAGCTGCCCAAAAAAAGGCTCTTGATCAAAACATAAACAGACCATCCGTAGTGACAGGTAAAAGGAGCCGTCCTCAAAACAGAAAAATCCCACCTGCTACTGTGGAGGAGTCGTCACTGCTATAATGCTTAATGTTTTATCCAGGGGTCTAGATTTATGCCTGTAGTGCACTGCCGTGTAAATAATTTGCATTTACTGAATATGTACTGACTGAGTCCCACTGTTCAAAAGTTGAATAAAGAAACAAACAAATGTGTGCCTCTTTTTTTTTTAAATTAAAACCATTTTATAGAACATCACACCAGTAACAGTGTAGAATCCATGTCATTTATAGTTTACAAATGACAAAATGTTTACATAAAATCATGACAGTGTTTACATGATATCACCCACTACTAACATTACTTTATTTACTGTATCTTTTGAAGAAAAAAAAACACCGCTATTTATACATCAAAAGACTTAAAAATATTTAACAGGAGCAGGTTTCATTTTTCCCTGGTTTTATTATCACACTGTTCACCAAACCTACACCATCTTATCCTGAAGGGTCACCTCTTCACCCTGACATGGAAGAAGTAATCTGATTGGCATGGTGGTATGTTTGAAGCAGGTCCCTTGTGTAGCGCTGGAACCCAGTCATGATGTTTCATCCATTTCATTGGCTGGTTTGCTGCAATAATGCCAAATAATTAGCAACTCTATAAATAGAAGGTAGTTCTGCAAAATCACTCATTAGGATGTTTGTTCTAATTTGCTATGAGCTCAGAGCGCATCGAAAATTTAACTAATAGGCTATAAAGATATGAACATATTTAGAACTTACCGGAATGAAAATGTCTGGAGCACCAACAGATATTTGGAGATGGAAGAGAACTGGATATCAGCTCATCTCACAGCTGCTATCCAGGCTATACGCCTTCGTTTGGTAACATCGATACACGAGCTGCCTCATGTTGCTTCCAGGTTGGGAAATAATGAAAAGATAAACCATTTTCAAGCTTATTCTCTTGCCGGTCGTGCGATCGAACATTGCAGCCGACCACACAGCAAATACAAACCGTGGCTGTTGTGTGTCTTCACTCCTTTTTCGCTTGCGCCTTGTTTAGACCCCCAAAATGGCGGATTGGGCCAAAATCCTTTCCACGCCCACCCCCGTGACATCACGTTCCAAAGCCCTATAATGTATGCAAATAGACCCTGTGCACGAGAAAATGCTGACTTCCTGGTTTGAGACGGGATGTGGGGTTGTACATTTCCGGTAGCTTTACTTTGCGGTCAATCACTACTTCGAAGATATCCTCCAAAATCATGTCCAAAACTCGAAAACGGAAAGATCGCGTTAAGTTACAAAGAGCAGAAGGTGGGAACACTCACCACTGTTGTGTCATAAAAAATCTAATGATCAATTTTGACGTTTAAAGAGTTTAGATCGATCAGTTGTTTACATCACTCAACACAAGCAGAACTGCATCACTGCAGCAGAAGACACATCGTCCACATTCAGAAGCACATCTCTGTATAGTGACTGGTCTTATGATTTAAACAGGCAAATGTTCAGCATTCAGGGCGATCGTGGCTCAAGAGTTGGGAGTTCGCCTTGTAATCGGAAGGTTGCCGGTTCGAGCCCCGGCTTGGACAGTCTCGGTCGTTGTGTCCTTGGGCAAGACACTTCACCCGTTGCCTACTGGTGGTGGTCAGAGGGCCCGGTGGCGCCAGTGTCCGGCAGCCTCGCCTCTGTCAGTGCGCCCCAGGGTGGCTGTGGCTACAATGTAGCTGCCATCACCAGTGTGTGAATGGGTGGATGACTGGATATGTAAAGCGCTTTGGGGTCCTTAGGGACTAGTAAAGCGCTATATAAATACAGACCATTTACCATTCAAACTACAGGTGAAGAATAGTCAAACCAGATGTTTCCCCGTTATGTCGATATCAGCTAGTCAAGTACACACCTACACAGCATGTTAACAAACCGTGAAAAAAGCCACACAAAAAATGAATGATTGCTGGTAACGGTTTCTATACATTAGTATTTACGAAGGGTATGTTGTGACTTACCTTCAAAATTACAGCGGTCCCTCGCTATAACACGGTTCACCTTTCACCTCGCTGTTTCGCAGATTTTTTAGTGCAAGTTTGCATGCTTTTTTTTACATCACATTGTGTCCTGCGTCCTGATCGCTGCAGACGATCTCCTCCGTGACGTCTCTCCTGTACAGTACAGAATCGCTGCATCGATCGCTAGCAGTGTGACTCTGAAGTGCAGTACTGTATGTCCACGACGTCCACGAAACGTTTTGCACCGTCAAAAAATAAAATTGGCTACTTGATTTCACCTATCGCTGGTTATTTTTAGAACATAACACCCGCGATACACGAGGGACAGCTGAGAAATATAACATTTGAATCCCTTTTCTCTTTTGCTCTGAGGCGCGGGGGAAAAAATATAGACAAGTCGATGAACATCATTTACAGAGATATTGGATAAATGCCCAAGACATCTAGAGAAATATAAATCACCGCTTGATTCATTCATTTGCTTAACTTGTTTTGGACCGTAAACAGGGCGCGAATAGGACACCAGAAACAAAGCTCACCACAGGAGTTTCCGCACCGGAAGCAGCATATGCTAACGTGCACATAGTCTATACATGCGGGTCGAAATTCCCCCCACCCCCACCCCCCAGCGTGCCACCGGGCGCCAAAACAGTGCCAGCAGATTGAAACCGAAAAATGGTTTGAAATCGAAAAATGGATTGAAACAGAAAACTGGATTGAAACTGAAAAATGGATTGAAACCGAAAAAACAATAGATTGAAACTGAATAAAAAAATTGTAAGCGAAACAAAATAATTACAGTTTCAATTAATTGGTTTTCACTGTCATTTTTTTTTCAGTTTCAATACAAGATTTTTCAGTACATTTATTTCAGTTACAATATTTTTTTCGGTTTCATTTCAAGGTGGCATCTTCGTTCTGATCCCACAGTAGGGTATGGGATCTGAAGGTGGCCCAGTTTGATGGTGAGGATGTGTGGTATTATGATCTTGAAATCTGAGCTGTAGTCCACAAAAAGCATCCTCACATAGTTCTTCCTGCTCTCCAGATAGCTCAGCGCTCTGTGATGAGCCATTACCATCAGATAGCTATCTGAGCTATCTGATGGTAATGGCATCCTCCACCGATTTGCTCTGTAAGCAAACTGTTGTGTGAGTTCTGATCACTGTCTGGACTTCACTCGTCATCCAAGGTTTTCGGCTAGGAAAAACCCAGATGGTTTTTGTCGGTGTTACATTTTCTACACAACACTTAATGTAGAAAAGGACAGACTGAGTGAATGTCTGCAGGTCCTGCTGTTCACAGACGGACCATTCTGTCGGTCATGTCCGGTTGGGGGCTCTTTTGGCTCTCGGGTGACTGTTTCCTCGTGGCTGCGTGCAGCGGGGCTAGGGGAGGGTCTGTGCTGACGGACGTGGGTTACTGACCTGGTAGCCTGGCTGCCCCTGGGTGGGTCCGGGATGGGCGTGAGGTTCTGGGGGCGCTCCGTCTCTGGGCTGGGGCCCTGGCCGGGCCTCGGGGCCTTGGGTCCTGGTTTGTGTGTTGCCGGGGTTGTGGGCGGGTGGGTGCATGGGGGCCCATCCCTGGCGCAGGGTGCCGCCGGTGCGTCGAGCCACCTGGGGGGCTCTTCAACTGGTGGGGGAGATTGTCACACCTTGCAGGAGCTTTCCTCTCCTCAGGAACTCTCTGCAGGAGGGGGAGATACAGGAGAGGTGGAGGAAGATCTCAGCCTGGGCGTCTATTGTCTCATGTAGTCTGGAAGATGAGTGGATGGTGGGGTGGGTGCAGTTTTCTCTGTGGTGGGGTTGGGTGGACTGTCCCGGGCTCTGTGGGGCCGGGGGGCGCTGCTGCACTGGGCCCCGGTCTGGATGGGCCTGGGCCCCCTTTCCCTGGCGGGTCGCGGAGTATGGGAGTGCCTACTGGGGTCAGCGGGGGAGCTGGCCCCAGGGAGGGGTCACCTGCCCCTCCCTTCCTTCCCTCCCCATCTCCAGCTGCCTCCCTCTTCCCGCTCCACCACAACCACCCACACATGCAGGGCCTTGGAGTAGGGGTATGTCACCAGGGTGCAGAGGAGGCTACCCCCCCCTCTGTCCCCTTCTGGCTGCCTCTGCCTCAATTTTATCCCACAACTTAGACATTCACATTACTCACACTCTCATTACACATACATATAGGATCTTGGGGGTGGGCACGATACACGGAATCCAAATTACCATCAGGGTGTACACCTCACCCCTGGCGTCGTTGCCCACCTCTCAATTTTAAATACACGTAGACATTGAGGGCTATCAGGAGGGACTATGCGCTTACCTGCTGCTCTCTGGCAGGTAGCTCCATGCCCTCCTGGGTTTTAAATGCACCTTAGAACACACATGCATCAACACTACAATGAGCGGGTGGAGGGAGGTTTGGAGTCTTCTCTCACCCCCGTTCTCTGCGGCCTGCTGGAGCGGGGGGGCTAGGAGGAGGAGTTGGCCGTCCGACTGCGGTCTGGAGTGTGGGGCCTCCCTGCTGCTGCGGAGTCGGGGCGGTCTGCCTCTCCCCACCGCAGGGAAAAGGGTAACACCACCTGGGTCTGGGTGCAGTTCCCCCCTCCAGGGGCAAGGGTACCTAGACCCGGGGCTTAGAGTACGCTTGGGGAGTGTGATCGTGTGTACAGCGTCTCTTTATGTCTGTCTCCACGTTGGTTGAGTGTGGAGTAAGTGCATATGAGAGCATGAGGGTGGGAATGGATGTTTGTATATGTGTGTGCCTGTATGTCTGTGTCTATATGTCAGGTTGGGTATCAGACGCCACCTCTCTGGGGACATCTCAGGCCCTCCAAGGTTTGGAGGCCTATCTCCCCCCACCACCACTTCCCCTGCCAGTGGCGGACTCCCTCAGACATCGGTGCGTTGGTGGTTCTTTGTGTCTGCGGGGATGGGCGTCCGGTACACACCGGCTCACTCCTATGGTCGGCCGCTTATCAGGGGCCTGGAGCCTGGGGCTTCGCTCGGGCCACTTCGGAGGTGGGGTGCCCCCGGCCTCTCGGCCTGGGGCTCGGTCACTCAGGCACAGCTGGCTGCCGGCGGAGCTCACGGGCGCGTCACTGCAACTCCCCCTGGCTTCTGCTCCGGTGGCTGCTGAGTGAGCCCTCATCTGGGACTCTCCTCAGCTCTTACTGGGACAGTGGCGCGGCTGCCCCTCTGTTGGTCTTCCTTGGTCTCTTGTGTTCTGGGGGCCTCTGGATGTCTGGAGTTTTGATCTCCTCCATACCTATCTGCC
>NW_024582940.1:156648-160153 GCF_018398535.1 Haplochromis burtoni
CAACTGTGGCGGACTCCCTCAGACATCGGTGCGTTGGTGGTTCTTTGTGTCCTGGGGTGGGCGTCCAGGGTACACACCGGCTCACTCCTTAGGTGGCCGCTTATCAGGGCCTGGAGCCTGGGGCTGCTCGGGCCACTTCGGAGGTGGGGTGCCCCCGGCCTCTCGGCCTGGGGCTCGGTCACTCAGGCACAGCTGGCTGCCGGCGGAGCTCACGGGCGCGTCACTGCAACTCCCCCTGGCTTCTGCTCCGTCGGCTGCTGAGTGAGCCCTCATCTGGGACTCTCCTCAGCTCTTACTGGGACAGTGGCGCGGCTGCCCCTCTGTTGGTCTTCCTTGGTCTCTTGTGTTCTGGGGGCCTCTGGATGTCTGGAGTTTTGATCTCCTCCATACCTGCTTCATACCCTGGAGGACGGGGCTGTGGCTCCCCACACTCCCTAGCAGATCGTTACATGGAGAAACCTTTGGAATGCAAGCATGCTGATCCACACAGGTATGCACACAGGTGTACACACGGGTATTCACAGACGCGGACTACAGCTTTCTTGGCTGCTGCCTCAAAGCACATTGTGCGCTGTCTATCTTGCGTGCTGCACAATATCGTTTATTATTTAGTATCTACTGATATCTACTGCTAGCTAGTTTATTGTGATGGTGCCGTTTTTTTTTATTATGTTGCTCTTTGTTGTTTGCTTTCTCTTCTGTTTTTTTTCTCCATACAGGTGACCCAGGTGTTTTGTTTTTTTTGTTTGTTTTTTTTTTCTTTCTTCCCCCCCTTCTCACCGTCTCTTCTCCCCTTTGGTTTTCTTTCTCTCCCTCTCTTTCTTTCATTCTTTCTCCCTGTCCTATCCCCCAGTCATGTCTGTCCCATTTGTAGCAACTGAAAATAAAATAAATTCATAATTATAATAAAGGTCAATCAAATGGACCAATATGGCAAGGCCATGATGATCCACTTGGTAAAATAAATCCGCTTGGCATCTTTCTTGGCCTTAAGACAACAATTCTGATGGCTAAAGATCCAAACGGGACACAAAAAAAAAAAAAAAAAAAAGAAAAGAAAAGGACAGACTGAGTGAATGTCTGCAGGTCCTGCTGTTCACAGACGGACCATTCTGTCAGATCGAAACAGTCCTGTAGTTGGAGGAGAGCATCATCTGGCCATCTTTTAATGACCCTGTTTCTTGGAGGATTTTGTTTCCTGAGGGAGATTGTAGGCAGGGATAAGGAGCAGAGAGAGGTGGTCAGATTGTCCCAGGTTGGGGAGGAGTGTCTCTCTGTAGCGACCAACATGTCACTTAACATGTTGGTGGAATTTGGGGAGAACAGGTTTTAACCATACCTTAATATATCCCCTGGAACAATATGGATGCCCTCTGGGTGCTCTCTTTGCTGTTTGCTGATGATAAGTTGGAGCTGATTGAGTCAGGTGAGCTTAAGTCAGGTGAGCAGTGACTGTCTATATTTCTTCTATTATGGCACCAGTCCTGAAGCACATAAGCACAGAGCCTACCACCCCTTCCCTTACCGGTTTCTTTGTTGCAGTCCTGGCAGTGTAATGTCCAGCCCAGTAACTCCACTAATGGCCTGCGGATGTTTGGATGGATTTAGAATTTAGTTACAATCAGTAGACTTCGAGACAAAGCACAAAGCGGTTGTACTAAATCTCTAATTGTAGCTCCTCGTTTTGTTTGCGGGGGTTCTGGCGTCGGTGAGGAAGATGGAGGCAGGGATTTGTGCTGTTATTTTTGCAGCTGGATGCAATAGCCAGCTCTGCATCCTCACTTTTGTTTCCTCTTCCTGCACCATCTGCGCTGCTTGCTGTTCCCGACAATAACCCACAGAGCAGTCGTTAAGAGCGCTGTGCAGCTGCATACATCCATACAGAACCAAAATATGTGTGCCAAGAGAGCTGAAATCGGGATACTGACAAGATGATGGGACAATATGAAGCATTGCCCTGGTTATTAAAAAGCAGATTGTCCTGGATGATGTCTGTGACTTTCAAACTGTATTTGCCCTTTTGTTTGGACTCATCTATGCACTTAATGTGGACTATCCAGAGGACTTTTGAAGTAATTCAAAGGGTGTTCATTGGTCTTGGTACCCATTGCTCTGCCTGGGTTAAGACGTTAAAGAATCATTTGCTGAAATAGCCTTTCAGCAAAGTGCTCATGATAACAAAGCCTGTTCTCATGCTGGATTTTTTTCTTTTCTTTTTGTTTTACTGACCAAGTGATATGATTTGACTGTGACTTGGTCAATAAAGTAATGATGAAATCTTAGTGCATACACTGCGTTTATTTATTCTATGTTCATTCTAGAATGGAAAAAAAGCAATATCTGACTAATATTTCAGAAATGTCCCATTTTGATATTGTAAAGATAAAACATATTGGTAATGGCATTTTTATTTGGTATCTTAGCAGTTCTTGTTGAGGTAATATCTTTTTAACTTTGTTGCAGAGCTTTTCATGTGCACTACACTGAAGGGTAAAATATTAAAGTTTTATTCAGGAATGGTCAGTCACGCTACCTGTGGTCTTTGAGCAACTTCTTTTTGTTGTCAGATCATCCAGGGTTAGGATACAGTTAGATGCGATAATATATACGACATACGATACCATTTCAATGGAATGTAGTTACTAGAGAACGAGTGTGAAATAAATCAGGAAGTCAAAAATAGTTACTGGGCCTGAATTATTATGTAATAAGTTGTTCATAATTGTCTCTTTCTTCTTAAATGTAATTCCAACACAGAAAAATACAGAAAAGTAACTGATGACTTTGAAGTTATTATTGAAGTACTTATGAAAGATCCAACAACTATGAGGAGGTTCCTAATTCATACCCCTTCTTTAGTAGATGTGTATTTGCTTATTGTAACATGCTAGCCGATATGTCTGGTTCTGCGATCAGGATGTATTAGAATTTAATGTTGGGTTGTTTTGTTGTTGTTTTGCTTTCATGTACTATCAAATAGGTGTTCTTAGGTTGTTGGGGGGTTTTTTTATTCATTTTACATGGCAGAACTTTAGGGGTGATACAGGACTTTGTATTGCTAGAAAAACTCATTTTAAGGATGTATGTAGACCTAATAGAAATGGTATTTTTGGTTTACAGAAAAGTTTGCAAATTTTGATATTTAAAAGCCCATTGTGGAAAACTTTTCACGGTCCTTTTGTTTCAGCTTGTCCACAGCAAAACTGCACAGTTTCTAACTAAAAAATAAGGGCAACACTGCAAAAGATTTTTGAATATACTTAACTATCGAGCAGTGAAGCTAAACTAACAAAATACTTTAAGTTAAAAGTAATGTTCTCTTAACTAAAAATATGCAGTGCTGTTGTCGCATGTTGTCAATTTCTATACTATATATTAGTAGATAAATATTAGACATTCAAAGATTTTTAACTTGAGTACATGAGTTGATCTGAATAGAAATCTTAGGTTAAGAAGTTCGGGTTAAGGCGGGTGTCGGAGTGGAGGATGCCATCCTGTACCTCCT